>NC_056739.1:121679439-121926939 GCF_019279795.1 Protopterus annectens | reverse complement strand
AGGGTATGACTATGCATTTTTTGGCATTTAACTTTAGGCCATGGCTCTGGCACCAGTTATCCGCTTCTGTGCGTCCCTTCTGAAGGATATCTGTGTCAGATGTGTTTTCTACTATGGCGCGCAGTTTGCAGTCATCTGCAAACTTTGTCAGCCATAACCCTCCTGTGTTTGCTTGTACTTCGGAAAAGTAGATGCCAAACAAGAGTGGGCCCAGGACTGAGCCCTGTGGTACACCACTTGTGACAGGCTTTGAGTCTGACATGGCGCCAGCAACTCTGACCCTGTGGGTTCTGTCACTCAGCCAGTTTGCAACCCATCTTGTGATGTATGGGTTAACATTTAAGCTGATGAGTTTTTCAATGATACCCGAGTGGGGTATTGTATCAAAGGCCTTCGCCAGATCGAGGTAGGCTGTATGGACTGCCTTTCCTCATCAATGGCTTTGGTGACTGTTTCAAAAGTCAACCAAGTTTAGAAGGCATGATCTGCCTTTGACAAAGCCAAACTGGGATGGATCCAAAGTCTGCAAATTCCTATGTCTTTATTTATGAGGTCCATTATGATCCTCTCCATGGCTTTGCAGATAAGGCTTGTCAAGCTAATGGGCGGTAATTTCCAGGGTCGGTGGAGGCACCGCCTTTGTGAAGTGGGACCACAGTTGCAGTGCGCCACTCCCTGGGTACGTATCCAGAGGTAAGACTATGATTAAACAGCTGTCCTAGCTGTGGGTTTAATTCCTCGTTGAGTTCGTGGAGCACACAGCCGGGGACACCATCAGGTCCCATGGATGCTGTGTTTTTTGCTTTGGAGAGAGCAGTTCTCACTTGGGCGTTGGAGATGTTTGGGGGGCTGCAATCGCTTGGTATAGATATCTCTCCTTTTGGGGGGGAGGGGGGGGAGAAGTTTGCAATGAACCTGTCAGCCAGTATGTTGGCAATGTCTGTAGGATCAGTCATTTGTTGAAGAGATCCCTGCTAAAGGCTTCAGTGATATCAACAAAAGAAAAAAATATTGGTTAGGACCAAGATTCACTGCACCATCTGAAAAAGAATATTTGTTAACACCTAATATCATGCTGTTATTAAGTTCAATACCCAGAATTCTGGATCATACCTCTTGACTATAACAAATTCCTCGGTATTTACTGGCTTTGAGGTACAAATAATGGGGTGCCATGAATTTCCGTGTGGCCCCTTTAATTCCTGTTTCTTTTTTCTGAATATTTTTTATTTTTTTTTTAAAGTTTCAATTTCACTGACATCATCATGTGCAGCGTGTGCAAGATTATGTCAGTTTAAGAAAGGAGACTGCCACTGCCAGCCATCGGAATAGTGCTCAGACTGTCTGTGAAGTTTGTTTAGCTTTTTTTTTGTATTTGTGTTCATTTGTACTCACTGCTAGTCACTTGTACATTCATTTGATTGAACAAAATTCGTTCGCATCAGCACAGCAGCACACACATAACATTAGCAAGCAGAGTGGGCAGAAGCTGTAAAGCTGAGCCTGTTTGCTTTTACTAATTAATAATAATTAGTAAAGACAAGTAAGTTAACTACCTTCTGCCTGAAGTGCTGCTGGCTGCTGCTGCAGTGCAAGTTCAAGTTATGTACAGAGTCAAGAATCCCGGACTGGTACACAACTGCCCAGAGTCTGCTGCCTGCAACTCCAAGAAGTTCAGGAATTCCATTCCCATGCAGTCCCAGATCCATGCCAGGAGGATCAGGAGGGACACCTGGACACAGGATCAGTACATACACAGCACAGCAGTCATCAGGATGAGAAAATTACTCTCCTGCCGTGGAGGCTTGACTTCTTCCAGCTCATACAGGTAAGAAAAAAAAAAAAAAAAAAAGTAACTGACATTGCCTCAACCGTTTAATTAAATTAATCTAATGACTTACCTGTTACTGCAGGAGATGTGTAGTATAGTCAGTGTATGTAAAATAAATATTATAATCCCCCTCGCCGCGATCGCAAACCTCTTCCTTCACCTGTTAATCACGAATGTGTCTAGCGACGTAAAAAACCGACATGACGGTACTTTGGCGCGTGCGTACACCAGCTGAAAGGCGCTGGCATCCAAAAAAAGGGAAACAAGTAATGTGGCGCATGCGCATAAAGGCTAAAGGATGCGGACGTGAAAACACACGGAAAAAAGGTTTAATTTATACTTAACGGGTACTTAACAGGTCGCGGGCCGCATGGAAGAGCTCTGAGGGCCGCATGCGGCCCGCGGGCCGAGGGTTGGACACACTTAAAGGTAATATCATTCCCTGTCTATGTTCCATTGTCCCCCATAATTTTTCACTTCCTAACTGATTCTTGAGTTAATAGGTTGAAAGGCATATGGGGAGGTTGCAGTGGACTGCACACTAAAGTTTGACAACAGTGATCTGAGAAGACACATTATTGTGTGATAATTATTTATATATTTATGTATTTTATTTATTTATTTATTTATTTTACATTTGTTGACCAGGGGTGTTTGACTAAGCTGAAAGAGCCCTTTTTCAACAAAGGCCCGGGGAGAAAAGCTCCACATAGAAAAATTAGAGATACATTTAGATATTTAGACATGATCAGTATACACACAAATTACAATAGACATGTTTTTACAGTGGTATGTAGCACATCAACAGTTATAGTGGAGAGAACACACAAGAAAATATTAATTTAAAAATAAAGATAATTAATAGATTTCTGGTATACAGCTGAAATTTGGAACATACGTTGAATACATACATAGTACACAGGTACAGTACATACATTGTAGATTAGCCAGTGTTTGTGAGTAAGATTGAAAACTATTATCAAGTGCTCTAGATTTAGTATGCATATGTTATCCGCTTTCACTAGCCTGGGGAGCAATCATGGCACTGCCAACTTTGCTTGAGATGTTGCCTGACGAGGTCTTTAAAGGAGGCTTTGGATGATGTGTTTTGAATGCTAGTAGGGACAGAGTTCCATTTTTTAGCCACTGAACTACTATATAGTGCATCTCCAAAGCTGTTGTAGCTGTTGGTGACTTCTAGTAGTAGTTTGCTTGATGATCTAAGAGGCCTTTTGGCTGAGTGATGTTGTACTAGGTTTTTGAGGGCAGGACACTTATTGGGGAGGTAATAGATAGAATGACAGAGGTAGAGCTGATTGCAGGTTAGGAGGTTGGGCAGTTCAAGCCAGTGGAGCTGTCTCAAAGCAATACAATGATGAGTTCTATATGAGCAATTTGCAGCAAAGCAGGCAATTCTGTTATAGCAGGCTTCCATTTTGCTTAGTTCAGTTTTGTTGAGATTAGTCAGAATGGGAGATGCATAGAGTAGGGTGGATAGAAGTTGGGAGCGAGCAATAGCTGATCTTGTGTTGTTGGTAAGAAATGGTTTGATACGGTAGAGTGATCCCAGTTTGGCATGTACTTTTTTAATAGTTAAGTTGAGATGACTTATCAAATTTTAGGTGGGAGTCTATGGTTAATCCCAATAGTTTAGCCTGTGCCACTGGAGCGATTGGGGTAGCATTTGTGGAGTAGATAGTGAATTGACTGTTAGTGTTTTTGTTAGATAATCCTACTCGGAGTTTCCTTTGCAATGAGGATAAGCTGGGCTTTGGTAAGGTAGTTTTCAACATCAGAGAATGCTAATTGAGTTGTTTGCAGGAGGGTGGGAATGTTTTGTGCAGCACAGATTAAAGTAGTATCATCTGCATACTGAATGATAGATGCGTGCTGTGTGGAGATATGGACGTAATTTGTGAAGATTGTGAATACTAGTGGTCCTAAGATAGTACCCTGTAGGACTCCTATCATTATGGGCAGCTGAGGAGAGACAGAATTTTCCCATTTCACAGCTTGGTACCTGTCAGTTAAGTAGCTTTGGAACCAGGTAAGAGTAGAATTTGATAGGTGATATTGGTTTAGTTTGTTTAGCTTGATTTGGTGTGAGACTGTGTCAAATGCTTTGGACGTATCCAAAAAAAAGAGTTGACAACTGCAGACCTTCTTTCTTGAGATGGTTTACTGTGTCTGTGAAGCAGAGGAGGGCTGTAGTGGTACTATGGGCAGGTCTGAAACCATGTTGAGTAGGTGACAGGATGTTGCTGTCTAGGAGATATTTTAGCACCTGCATATGGATGCATTTTTCTAGGATTTTGACCAGGGGGAGAGTATAGCAATGGGTCTGTAGTTATTAAGTTCAGTGGAGGTCTCACCTTTATATATGGGTGTAACATAGTATATTTTTCAGAGTTTGGGCACATAGTTTTCAACAATTGATCTGTTTATGAGAGTGGAGACTGGGATAGCAATAGCATCTGCTGTGAGTTTCAAGAAATATCTGGGGAGTAGATCGGCAGCTGTTGATAAGATTTTTAGTTTGGAGAGCATGCTTTTGATAGAAGTGATGGAAAATGGAAACTGTTTTGAGCGTAAAGCTTGTAAGTGATGGAAAATGGAAACTGTTTTGAGGGTAAAGCTTGTATTAGTGTTATTTGTGTTGGGGGGGATAGTGAGGTTGGAACTGTCCTGTGATACTAAGGATAGAATTGAGTTCACAAAGTGGGAGTTGAATTGTGTTTCGATGGGAACTTTAGTGTCAGGGGTGGTTGGTTTGGGGGTAGTCTTTAGGGGGGGTTTTAATAGCTGGTTTACATTTTTTCAAAATTTTTGAGGGTTGTGTTGGTATTTAGTTTGTAATGTCGTGTAGTAGGATTTTTTTGTCCAGCCTAATGCATTTTTTGCACGGTTGCACAGTTCTTGGTACTTAGGATTTGTGTTTCTTATTTTTTTTAATAGTAAAGCCAGGCAGTGTCTCTGGACTTGAGGATTTGTTTGGTTTCTTTACTGAGCCAATGGTTTGTAGAGGTTCTAACCTTGATTTTGCACAATGGAGCAACAGTGTCTAGGTGTTGTAGAAATGTTTTGTTGATATATGCTACAGCCTGGTCAAGTGGGAGGGTTTTTGGGGGGGGTCCAGTCACAGTTACAGAGTAAAGTATTGAGGACCTCAGAAGAGAAGTGTTTTGTGTTTCTAGCGGATTTATACTTAGTGGTTTTAAATATACTTGTTCTACTATGCATAGGGTATATTATGTTGTGGTCACGTAAGGTGTCTGGGAGACTGCTTGTGTGGGGATACAATGTGGGGTTGTTAGTTAGGACTCAGTCAAGGATGGATTCCCTTTTAGATTTTTTATCACATCTAGTTGGAATTTGGACTAGCTGCTGGTAGCCGTGGAGATTTATTAGATTACTGGGTGTTTCTGATATACAGGTGAACTAGGTTGAAATCCCCCAGAATGAGGGTTTCTTGTGAGTATGTGGAAGAACACCAGGATAAGAAGTCTTCAAGGCTTGCAGGTGTATTACCAGGTGGAATATAAATCACAATTGTGGTGATGACCTTTTTAGGGTGAAGTTAAAGTTGTGAGATAAATATGTCCCAATTACTGGGGGAGGGTAGGAGTTTGGTATTTGACATAAAGTTAAGTTGAACTTATACAGTAAGGCAGTTCCACTCCCTTTATGAAGTGGTCTGTCTTGTCTAATGATATTGTAGCCAGTAGGGAGAACTTCTTAGTTAGCTATATTTTTATTTAGCAAGGTTTCTGTTAAATCAACTATGTCTGGGGAGTAGTGTGCTATTGTGGCCTGGAGTTCAGGTATTTTATTTTTGATACTTCTAATATTAATATTTAACATTAAAAAAGGTTGGTTTTGCTGCTGTTGTTGATTAGCCAGGTTTCTGTTAAAGCAACTATGTCTAGGGAGTAGTGTGCTATTGTGGCGTGGAGTTCAGGTACTTTATTTTTGATACTTCTAATATTAATATTTAGCATTAAAAATGGTTGCTTTTGCTGCTGTTGTTGATTTGCCCATGGATGAAGATAGTGGGGGTATTATGTTCTAACAATTGTGTTGGAGCAGTTTGTGTTGGACAGGATGGATTTGGGCCTGGGTTGGGGTGGATGTCCCCACGTATGGTAAGCCTGTTGTTAAAATGGTGATACAGATGCTGGAGTTTGGTGAGGAGTGTGAGAAAGTATTGTGTTTTTTGGAGTAGGAATGAGAGCATATGTATTTAATTCTGAATTGGTCCATTATGTAGTTCTTGATCAATTGTGGACAGATATTATAATGTGTGGTGTCTGTATATGAGAGTGCATAATATAGTGTTGTGCTACTAAGTTTAGGGATATTGCTAGAGTGATAACTTGTGGAGTTATAAAGAATTGTGAGAAGACAAACTAGACTTAGTTGTGTTATAGTCATGGTTATAAAGTTTAAGTTAGTTCTAGATGGAGGTGTGGATAGGAATTATAGGGTTGCACTATATGTGGATGGGTAAGTAGCGTGGGGTGATGTAATAATGCCTAGCAGGAATGAGAGTAGTTGGGAGTATTTTGTGGTGGAGCAATTGGGTGTGGTATAATGTGATCAAGTGGATGTGGTGTGATGTGATCTGACTTGAGGAGCTGTGATTGGTAGAGGTGATATGCGGTTGAGCTGTGGGTGTGGTTGCGATTACTATAAATGTCAAGGTAGTGGGGGTGGGAAGGAGTTGGGGGCAGGGCAGGGGAGTAGAGAGAGCCCGAGCGTTAGCGAGGCTAAACGGAGCGGGGCAGAGCCTACCAAGACAAGAGTAATGGGCAGCGACAAGTAAGTGTTACTTTACAAATCTGAATACCTTAAACAAATTCCTGAGGTCTAATAGCTTACCAGCAAGCAGAATTCAATTGCTGAAGAGTTGCTGAAGAGTTTGTTTATAATCAAATATCTGAGGTGTACAGTCAAGCCATGCAAGCAGTTCTTCTTGATTAGTGGTCACATTTTTGTGTTTGTGTGTGTGTGTGTGTGTGTGTGTGTGTGTGTGTGTGTGTGTGTGTGTGTGTATGTGTGTGTGTGTGCACATGGGAGTGCATGTCTTTAGAGACATATTTATAGCTGTCTGGATGTCTGTGAATGTCTGTCTCTCTGTGACACTTGTTCTGCCATTCATTCCTTGTAGATAAGTTGTGTTTTCTGTCACATACTGGATCATAAAACAGGGATCTCGAATGACTATGAGGGCCACATGAGGAGTAGTATACTCATCTGGGGTCCACATGAAATTACAAGACAATTTTACTAACTTTAGTTTATCAACTGTAAGACATTGTGCTGGAAAACATCACTTTCAGGGACAAGTAAGTAATGGCTTTAGTTCTTATGCTTTACAATTAACATATATTTATGATATAATGTGTTACATATTCATCCTCTGTAAGAAAAAGTAAAAATGAACATATAGGCTCTCAAATTATGGAAGCCGTGGGCTAATAATAATAATAATAATAATAATAATAATAATAATAATAATAATAATAATCTACTAACTTGAAAGCCAAGCCATGAGCTCCGTCTTTACTGTGCTTCTAAAATTCTAAAATACTGCAAACATTAATGTCAGCTTTTTTCGCATGAGTAACTATCCAAGTGAAATGTGCCCCATGGGAAAAGGTACATCACTTTTGTTGTGAGAAATTAACTTAAATGAAATGGCCCCAGTAATGTTCTATGAACTATTGCTCTGAGACACATACTCTGCTTCCCACAGTAGGCCATCTCAATAATCATTTAAGAGAAATCATGAAATTAGCTTTTGTTTTCATACATAGCCTGCTACCCAGAAAGAGGCATTTTATTTGTACACTTCTGATGTCCAATTGTGAAGGAAGTGAAAGATAGCGCCCATGATAATGTATTGCAGGTTCTTGCACACAGGCAAATACACTGCATTCTCTAACAGGCAATGTTAATGTTCATTCAGCAATGATCATATAACTGCCTTCTGTTTCAATAAAGAGGCTGCGTCCTCCAAAAAGACAGTTACCTTCTGTACACACCCCTGATGTTAGCTCGCTAGTTTATGATGAATATGAAATAAAGGGTTGATACATTAATGTATTTCAGCTTGATGCTGTCATACCAAATTCATTTCTTCCACATCCAAGTCATATAAATAGCCATTTCACTGTGTTCATGTAACAGCCTTTTGATTTCATACATAGACTACCCCCAGTAAAAGATAACCATTTTCATCTGTTTTCTCTAAAGCAGACATGTCCAACCTGTGGCCCACTGGCCGCATGCGGCCTTCAGAGCTCTTCCATGCGGCCCCCGACCTCTAACTGCAACATCGATATATGCATGCCCTAAAACACTTTTTTTGTTTTGTATTTTTCATGCCCGTAACCTATAACTCTGTCGGTGTGCGCATGCACCAAAGCACCCTTCTAGTTTTGATTTTTTTGCACCAAAGAAGGATCTGTGTGTTCCCGCCGTTATTTTGTGCTAAAGAATCAGTGTGTGTGTTCTCTCTGAAGAGGGACTTGTGTATGGATTTGCCGCTATTGCCTTTGAAAGGGACAGCACTTATCTGTGTTAATAGGTAACGGAGGAGTGAGTACATGCATGAAAGCAGAATGTTTGTGTATGTGAAAGTAGAAGAGGTGTGTGTGTGTGTGTGTGTGTGTGTGTGTGTGTGTGTGTGTGTGTGTGTGTGTGTGTATGTGTGCATGACAGAGACAAAGAGAGATACATGCACAAAGAGGCTAATGACAATCAATCTACCTACTGAACACAAATAAGTTAGCTCACAAATATATTGTACATTAAAAGTACACTTTCATTAAATTGTGGCTTTCCTAACAGAGTGTTGTATTGAATATGAAATCATACCTCTCAACTGTATGGATTTTCGCTTCATCTTCCAATTTGTGTCTTTTGCTTAAGAAATAAAATTAGTCATCCAAGGTAATGCAGTTCTAGGGAGTAAGAATGAGACAGCAGCCTAGGGTTAATGGGTCAGAAGTGGATTGACTTTGTGGGACTGTAGCATATAAAGTTATATTGTTTTTTCTGACAAATAAAAAAGCACCCAGTACTGTTTTGTCACTGGTGGGTTCTAAGCAGTGGCAGATTGGACAACAATAATTATAGCTTTGGTGGATCATCAATACCAGCAAATCAGGTGGGCACAATGTCATTTTTTAAATGTTGTGGGTTTTAGTGTGTATGTGTGTTGGGAGAGCTGCAACAGTAGATGATTATTAAAGACAGAGACTTACGGACTGTGGAGAATGTTTCTTTGTTTCCAAACCTTATACTTGGGTACTAGGCATGCCAAAAGTAGATTTTATAAGACATAGCTTCTTGCGATTTGCAGTGGATGGATATTTACATTTAATGGATGATGCTAGCAATAGGAGTGTGGTCTTGAAGGGATCTGGAAGATGCCAAGTCTGCCACTGCCAATGTCTTGTAAAGTGTCTTGGAAATGGATATTGGGGTGTTACTGAAAAAATACAGCAAGTGGGCTTTGAAATATAGTTTAATTAAACAAAGTGTACTTGCAATTTGCTGGCCATAATTTAATTTATTTCAGGTAGTCCAGATCCTTGTAGATTGTATCCCATTAGACTTAATTAGGGAGAGCTATCATTCCTGGGAAATAAGCAGCCCTAGTTTCAGTGAAAGCTCTGTGGTTCTTTACAGGTAGGAAGTTGCAGGATGTGGATGCAATGTGTTTTATTTATTATTTTTAATGCATTTGACATTTCAAACATGGTTTTCTTTGTTGCAAAAGAAGGCAAGATTGAATGAGCCATATAATGCTTAACTGACAATGATGGGATAGAAAGATTATAAGTGATGTATAATGTTTGCACCTACAGTTGTTTCAATGGTGTCTGTGATGCACAACTATTTTTGGGCCTGTGTCCCACTTTTATTTTTCTCTTTCTCTAGATTTCTTGCTCTAAGTTTGAGAGGTATGGTTCCATACTAAATCAGAAGGTTGTATTTACCTTGGAAGACTTTTCAGCATAATTACAAGAAACAGAGCCTTTTTAATATCTTTGCTTATTTACAATATAAACTCCCATGTAACCTTGCAAATAACCTTCTTATTAAGCTACTTTAATTCTTTTGGAATTGACTATGCTTCATTGGTTCAGACGTAAGCATAGAGAGCTAATGTGACAGCTCAGTAAACTGTAAGTCTGTGAATAATGTCTGCACAAATTAAAATGTCTGAATGTCAAATGGCTTAAGATTGGAGGGAAGTTATATGTTTACTCCAGTATGTAGTATGATCTTAGAGAGTTTATGGATTTCTTATTGATTTACTTTTTGCTGAGCAGTTGTTTGCTAATTTAGTGATGGTCCTTTTGGTGGTGGGAAATTGGATGGATGAGTCCATCTTTAGTATAATATTTTTCAGATATTTTTACTTCCAGACAATTTAATTCAGTGAGTGTGTCTCATGTGATTACTGAGGTTGCCTATTTTAGAACTAGGGGCTCCTTTTGTGAGTGTGTGTGTGTGTGTGTGTGTGTGTGTGTGTGTGTGTGTGTGTGTGTGTCTGTGAAAGAGAGACATTTAATATGTATACTGAATATTTTTTGCAAATGGAATTCTTAGTTAAATAGGCCCCTCTTCTTGGGCAAGTAGACTTGAGTAACCAATATTAGATCTTGGCCATCCAGCTAGGAAAGTTTAGTATGTGGCTTTTCCATCCGGTTTGATGAAGGCTATGCTACTTACTCAAGGTGTACATTCATGGCTATCCATCCTTTTGTCATGTTGCTGAACTACATTGTTTGATAATGAGAGGAGCTTTTTACAGAATTTGAAGTTTTTGTATCAAGAACCTGTCCATACAGAGTGGCTTGTTTATGTTGCAGTGAAGGCTGTTGTCTTTGTAGTGAGCGTTTTAAGTATAACCAGTATTTCTGAGGTGGAGGCGAGGAAGTCTCTTAAGGCAGGATCTTTCTTAGCCTGGAAAGCAAACCAGTGATGACATTTATAGGGACCAGTGAGAGACAGAGGAAAGCAAGAAGCTTTTTACTCTGTTTGTATAACTAAGTGAACTTAGTCCTTTGACCTTTTTTGTCAGAAATGGTTGTAGTCTTTCTTTTGGCAGAGCGTTTTGCTGAGGCACATGCCAAAAAGGGCTTTGCACTCAGTAATGGCTCTTATAAAGGAAGAATACAGGGATGTTATGACCTCCTTGTCCCTGGATGAGATACCCTTACTAATGAGGTGGGCCATGTAAAAAGCCTTTCGTACAATGGAGAAAACATGGTGGTCAAAAGTCAGGTTTCTATTAACCTGGGTGCCCAAGCACCTCACAACCGATTGCGTGCTTACAACATTGTTATTAATGTGATAATTTGTGGGGACATCACTCTCCCCAAAGGGGATGATGATGCATTTTTGGCATTTAGCATGAGGCCATGTTTTTGGCACCAGTCATTTGTTTGGGTGAGACCCTCTTGTAGCTTATTTAGAATAGTTTTATTAAGTCAGTAATGTGAATTTTTTACTTTATTGCAAATTTGCTGGCTTATTTTTGTGGATTATAGTATTGTAGGACTGCTAATGTTGACATTTTACTTAGATGGACTGCTGGAGTGGGTTTTCCAGTGTGAAATGCTAGTGCTGTAGTGAATATCTGTTTGTTTGTTAAAAAAAATAAAAAAAATATATATATATATATATATATATATATATATTAACTAAGATGTTAGAGTTAACTGTTAGATTAGAGAATTAGAATTAGAATGAGAATTAGAATTTTAAGGCAAATATTAAGCATTTATTACATTTATTCATTGTTTGAATGCACCTACAGTACAGCCAGGAGGTTGACTTTGGTCGCCCGCAGCAGCGAAAGAGTTAACTATATGATATATTTTTTGTGCGGCCCCAAGACAATTTCTGTTCACTCAATGCGGCCCCAGCAAACCAAAAGGTTGGACACCCCTGCTCTAAAGTGGGATCACAAAGAAAGTCGCAGAAATAATGTCCACATAATGTCTTTCAGTTTGCAGCACTCATTCACAGTCAACCCTGTCCTTATCACCACAATAAATAAATAAAGTTAAAAAGGTGAAAGAAGAAAAACACGAATAGATCATTGCTGTGGACAATGCTTACTATTACTGCTGTCCAAAGATGCATTTGGTGCCTGCCAGCAATTATGAAAAATACCTGCAAGAGATTCACGAGTTAGTATACAGCTCAGCAAGCTCCTGCTTGGTACCTGCAGAGTTCTACAGCAGCAGAGAGACAAAAGAGAGACTTTGGAGTGATTAAGTATCATTTTTCTGCATTTTCTTGCTGCCTTTAGCTAATTCCACCTAAAACGCTGATTTTCTAGAGTTTCCGTTATTTAAAAAGCTTGTTTCAGCTATACATTGTACTTATTTTGCTGCCTGCACTTTAACAAAGTCATTTTTGTGTTTAAATTACCTGTTTAACTGTTGTAGGCTACACACTAATGTGTAATAGCCATTTCTGTGCATTTAAAGTGTTTGTTTGATTGTATCTGCTTTATTTTCTGAAAAAAACAAAAAATAAAAAAAATGTACTTGTTTTCCCACCTTTCTAAGCTAGTATAGTCCAGTTTTCAGGTTAGTGCTGAATTCAGGGCTGTGTTACAAGTTTCTGTGTTTGCCCATAACTTATTTGGATAGAAGGAAGTTTCTCTGTTCACAGTGAGAGAGGGAGCTTTGAGCAGCCTATCTGTCCCTGGAGGAGTGGTTTCAGCCCAGAAATTAGTAGTTAATTGGCCATTTCGGGCTAATTTCTATCTCTTTCATTGCCCTGCTATAAAACCTGCATTTGCAAGGTTTTTGTGCTAGTATACAGCTCAGCAAGCTCCTGCCTGGTGCCCTGCAGAGTTCTACAGCAGCAGAGAGACAAAAGAGAGACTTTGGAGTGATTAAGTATCATTTTTCTGCATTTTCCTGCTGCCTTTTACTAATTCCACCTAAAACGCCGATTTTCTAGAGTTTCTGTGATTTAAAAAGCTTGTTTCAGCTACACATTGTACTTATTTTACTGCCTGCACTTTAACAAAGTTGTTTTTGTGTTTAAATTACCTGTTTAACTGTTGCAGGCTACACACTCATGTGTGATAGCCATTTCTGTGCATTTAAAGTGTTTTTTGATTGTATCTGCATTATTTTCTGAAAAAAACAAAAAAATATATACTTGTTTTCCCGCCTTTCTAAGCTAGTATAGTCCAGTTTTCAGGTTAGTGCTGAATTCAGTGCTATGTTACAAAGTTCTGTGTTTGCTCATACCTTACTTGGATAGAAAGATGTTTCTCTGTTCACTGTGAGAGAGGGAGCTTTGAGCAGCCTATCTGTCCCTGGAGGAGTGGTTTCAGCCCAGAAAGTAGTAGTTTATTGGTCATTTTGGGCTAATTTCTATCTCTTTCATTTCCCTGCTATAAAACCTGCATTTGCACGGTTTTGAGTGCCGGGCAGCACCGGTTAGCTAGGGGATAACTATTCCCGGCTCCACAAAGTCTACTCTTCAATTTTTCCTTTGGAACTAGACAAACTTTCAACTTATGCACTCAAACCATTCACTTCTCATACCGGCACTTGATCAAACTCATAGCAAGCACTAATAAACCTTAGCACTAGACCCCCCCCCCCCCTATACCGTAGAGAAGGACAAGGCTCTCTATTCGACCTTACCACCCAGTCAGTAAAACAGTTCACTGTACCTATCCAGGCATGTCCAAAGGGCAGTTTCAGGTGTACTCTCTGGTCCAACTGGTGAATCTGAGCATTTTGAGGCAATTTACAATTGCCTCATGTACACAGACAACCCTCTCCTCCTTCCACCAAACACTAATACATGCGAGAGATGCAATTATACAGCCAAACTGGAGGCTAAGCTCTCTCAACCCAAAACTGGACCAGGCAGTCAAGAGGAGAAGTGAATTACTTGCATCACCCCATCAGTTTCACATAGACCTATGAAACTAGCACAGGCAAAAACACACATAAATACACGAAAACATACTCGGAGACTCTAAATAAAAATCTGCAGAAATGACAGAGACCTCCAAAGCAGACATCCAAGCAACCTTCACCCCTCCCAACACAACCATGAAACACATACTTCACAAAACCAGTGTGCCACGCAATCACAGCCCTTAAGGCAAAATAACATACCCAACACACTAGTAATAGGTGACTCTATAGTCAGGCACACTGACATCCCACTCACCAGGCTGAACAAGGAGAAGGTTACTGTTAGCTGCCTGTCGGGTGCCAGGATCCGCTACATAACACAAGCACTCTGGTCACTCTATAACAAGTACAAATATGACTCTGTCATTGTCCATGTTGGTGTGAATGACCTGAGCCGTACCTCCCTGGACTACATGGAAAGAGACATGGGGGAGCACTCTGATCACGTAGCCCAGGCTGGTATGACCATGACCCTGAGTAGCATCCTGCCCTCACCAAGAATTATACCATAGTATAGAGAAAAAATTATCAATTTCAACAATTGGCTAAGCTTCTGGTGTCATATAAAGGGGATCCAGTGTCTGTCAGTCTGGGAAGACATGCTCGACAAACCATGCTGCTTCTCTAGAGACAGCTTGCACCTGTCACCCTTAGGCTTTCGAATACTGGCCAAGGCTCTTGCCACCCCCATAGTGTCTTTTTTAGGCAAGGCTCAAAAGAGAAACCCACCACTGTAAATAGCACAAGTAACAAAAAACGGAGGGTAATGCTACTCAATGCCAGAAGTCTAAACCGCAAAATGCACGCATTCGAGGCACTCCTCAGTATGGAGAAAATCGATATATGTGCAGTAACAGAAACATGGTTTAAGGCTCCAGAGAGCACCCCAGCACTACCAGGCTACAACTCCTACCATACATTTCAGCCACAAAACCCGGATCAAATTACAAAAGGCGGGGGAGTATCCATATTCATCAAGGATACCCACACCTCTAGGTTAGTGGCACAGCACAATGCTTCAGAGATCATCTACGTGCAACTAACAATGGGCAAAACTGCTATTCAAATTATAGCTTGCTACAGATCACCCACCATGTCCCAGGGCCCCCACTCCACATTCCTGGAAACACTGGGAAACATAAAGGTCCTGCCAACCACCCTGATATTGGGGGATTTCAATTACCCAAATATTAACTGGGAGAACTACTAAAGTACAAACTCCCTTGCCCAACATTTCCTAGAATTTATAAACTCAAATGCCCTGGATCAGCTGGTCAACACCATCACTGGAGGTGACAACATAATGGACCTGGTCATCACCAACATGGGTGACCGGTGTTCCACACCAGAGGTCATCCCCTCGCTGGTTAGATCTGACCATAAACTAATCACTCTGGATATCCACATTCTGCCACCACCCCTGGTCAAAGAAACCACCGTGAAAAACTTTTCAAAAGCAAACTTCACATTACTTAAGACCGAGGTGGGAAGCTTCAAAGCCCCCATGCTAAAGGATAACACTGTCCAAGCTGCAAAATCCTTTACTAATGCACTCTACAGGTACCTACAAGAATGCATCGATCGTGCTATCCCAAACAAAACCAAGACTCACTCCACCAAGAAAAGGAAACCAGTCTGGTGGACCCCTGCCATAAACAAGCTATACAATAGAAAGAGAAAACTAGTACAGAAATGAGTAAAAGCCCAAGAAGAGAAGACATCCCTGATCAGTATCAGCAAGAAACTACATTCCCTCATAAAATCATCCAAGGCTAGCTTCGAAAGAAAAATTGCCATGGACTCCAAAGATAACCACAAGGCATTCTTTAGCTATGTCAAGAATCTAAGTGGTAATTCTCAGATCTGCTCGGAGTTAGTGCAGAATGGCACAAAATACACTGAACCGACTGATATAGCCAACATCCTGGCAGACAGATTCAGTGCAAACTTCGCCCCCCTCTCACCCTCAAAAGGGCCCATAACTATACCAGAAGCATGTAGTGCCCCTCAAATCACAGATACTCAAGTTAAAACAGCCCTCTCCAAAGCCAAAAACACAGCATCAATGGGACCAGATGGTGTCCCAGGCTGCGTCCTATATGAACTCAAACATGAACTAACCCCTCACCTAAATACATTGTTTAAACTCAGCCTCTCCACAGGCTACGTGCCCATAGAGTGACGAACAGAAAACAGTTATTCCACTCCACAAAGGTGGAGCCACAATGGACCCCGGGAACTATCCTGACTATCTTGGTCTGCAAAGCTATGGAGCACATAATCATGGATCTCATTAACAGAGACATTGGAAACCTCCAAACACTGGACCCTACCCAGTTCGGCTTTGTTAAGGGCAGATCATGCCTCCTAAACCTGGTGGACTTCTTTGAGACAGTTACCAAGGCTATAGATGAGGGAAAGGTGGTCCACACAGCCTACCTAGACCTTGCAAAGGCCTTCAACACCATTCCCCACTTGGGTATTATAGACAAGCTCACCAGCCTGAAAATAAACCCCTATGTCACGAGATGGGTTGCCAACTGGCTCACAGACAGAACCCACATGGCAAGAGTTGCGGGAGCTAGGTCTGACTCTAAACCGGTTATAAGTGGCGTTCACCAGGGCTCAGTCCTAGGACCTCTCCTGTTTGGCATATACTTCTCAGAGGTACAGGCAAGCACAGGAGGACTATGGCTGACCAAGTTCACAGATGACTGCAAACTAGGGGCTATAATTGACTCTCCGGCTGACACAGACATCCTCCAAAAGGGTCTCACTGAGACAGATACCTGGTGTCAAAACCATGGCCTCAAACTAAATGCCAAAAAGTGCATAGTCATCCCCTTTGGAAAAAACAAAGTACTCACAAACTACCACATAGGTGGTAGCCCCCTAAATACAGAAGACATAATAAGGGATCTGGGGACCCAAATAGATAGTAACGTCTCCTTTGATAATCACATTGCCAAAGTGGTTAGAAAATCCTTCTATGTGGCCCATCTGATCACAACAGGGTTTGCATCCAGATCGAAAGAGGTCATTGGGCCCCTCTATGCATCACTCATCAGACCTATCATAGAGTACAATGCTCCATGTACCTTACAAGACACCTGCAACAACTGGAAAGACCACAGAAGTATCCCACCAAGAGGCACTGGCTGCAAGCAAATGCCCTATGCAGCTCGACTGAAGAAACTCCAGCTGTACTTGGTTGCATACCGCCTACTCAGAGGTGATCTCTGCCTGACATACAAGGCCATGTCCAACCCAGAATTGATGGACATGCTCCACCTAAAGAAAACCATATCCCCTCGAGCCACACACTCCAGGGATCTCACCACAACAATAAATAGGATGTGTTGGAGGGATAGATTCCTGTCCCACAGACTTCCCATGATTTGGAACAAGATTCCAATCTATATTAGGCAGAGCTCCTCGCTAACACTCTTCAAGAGAAACCTTGACGAGTGGATGGGAAACAGAAAGTTTACCCCGGGGATCACTTCAGTGGCTCTGCTGGACAGAGGCACAGGGACTAATCTAAGGGGGCGGTGAAAGCCAACACATTCTGGATAGGCTTATAAATGCCTTCGGGCAGATAGCCTAGTACCTACCTATGAACCTATGAACCTATGAATGGTAATACATAGATATTTCTCTCTCTCACGCACAACTATTCAGACAGTGTTCAAAATAACTTGCTCTGGCAAGGACATATTATTTCATTCTAGATGAGCTGGTATTACTAAGCAAACATCATGTGTGACCAGACATGTAATGCCTCTTTATTTTTTTACTTTCTTAGGAAGTACACATCCAAAATTAAATGTTAATATAAGCCAGGTTTACTCAAACGTATCCTGGTAGCTTTAGCAAGTTGTTTTTTTGTTTCCTTGCTTGATGTTCACCCACCCAAAATGCATTGCGTTCCAATTTAGAGTTAATTAATAACATTCTATCATTATCTTACTTACACTTTTTATTGTTATTAGGAGTTTGTTGTTGTAATGAATGTTAATGGGCAGTGCAGACTCATTTCATGGAATGTCAGGAGTTTAAATTCTGACATAAATTTAGTGTGTGCTCTTCATAAACTGTACCTACTTAAAATTCAAGCAGTTTGTATCCAGAAGTCCAAGTTAAGTCAGCAAGCCTCTTTTACAAACTACGACATCAGAAGGGATGGTTTGAAGTGTTAAGTAGTGGCCAAGCAGTGAGTGTTGTACTAATTGTGGTATGAGATAGCTTATGATGGGTAAATGTGGATTGGAGGCTCTACAAAGGGTAGTGGGCTGTGGTTAAGGTTAAAATATTCCAGGGGCTGGTTATTATTACTGTTTTGTATGGGACAAATGAGGAGGCTATAACTCCTTTCAATCCCTTTTATAAATAAGACCAGGAGGACAAAATCTACCAGTCTTCTTGGGAGGCAATTTCAATGTGGTGTTATATAAAGTGATAGATAGATAGATAGATAGATAGATAGATAGATAGATAGATAGATAGATAGATAGATAGATAGATAGATATATACAATACATGTAGGAAGATGATGTGTTTGGAATCATGTTGGGATTACACAAAGTGAAAGAAGGAATTGTTTCTGATAGATATATGTAAGATACTTCACCTTTGCAAATAAGACTTCACTTTTTTTCCCTGAAACTTGGGCTGCTAACAGATTTTTTTAATTAGTCACAATTTGCTAGAAGGGGTTCAAGAGGTAAGGCTGATACTAGACACCGTGGCAGACCATAGTATAACATTATGTGTGCAAAAAAGTGTGTTTGGGCCTCATATATCTGCTATACCCAGATTAGACACCCTTATAGTTCACCTTTCCACTGACACTATTACACTGAATCAATGGACTGGCCACTTCTGTCAGGATTTTACTTGTCTACCCAACTCCATATAGCAGCTGTGTGCACATTTAATTTTGAATATGATTGACTGTTCATGCCAAAAGGAAAATAAAAGGTGTCATGCTAACTTACCACAGTTTAGGGCTGCTGAACAGAAGCTTAACTGAATTATACAATGATACATAGAAACATCTTGTCGAAGCATTTGCTTGCACAAAGAAATGCAGACTCTTAAAGGAGAGATCAAAGGAATTAGATATGCTTTCAACATCAGAAATAGGAATGGATGAAACTTTTTATTGGACAAAATAAATACATTCACACAAACTCTTATCCTAATGAATTTGGGAATGCAGTCATTTGCCATTCAAGAATTATCGTACACATTATTTTTTGCTGTTGTTCTTGAGCTCAAATCGACTCACATTCATACTTACTGTATTGTACCATCTAATGTTTGTATGTAATATTTCTGCTCATACAGATTGTATGTATTATCTGCTGCATTGTGCTATTGTTCTGCCTTTATGGCCTTGGGCATGGCTGAAAAGGTGCCTTTGACCACTTCACTTACCTGTTAACAAATGTGAAATCAAATAAATAAATTATCTGATGGGGTGAGGTCCACTGGTACTTAGCAGAAACAATCAATTCAGCCATGATGTCCTCTCTCCAGGAAATTTACCTGGCTGGACTTGAATTCTCTCTCTTAACAGATGTAAATAGTTCAAGAGAAAGTCAAAGTGGCCCACTCTACCCATCAAATGGAGTGACTTTTTGGCCAAACCTCTCTTACTGGTGTAATTAACACCATCTCTATTATCTCTCTTCTTCATAGAGAGCCTTAGTAAAGGGAATTGCCATGTCTTACCAGAGTAGTGAGTATTATAACTCTTCTACAACAAGGGAAAGACCCTCTTTACCCTCAAATTACAGACCCAGCTCCCTGATACCAGTGGAGGCTAAAATACGGCCCAAAATACTAGATGACCGAAATGCATCCAATATCTCATTGGAGATGCGAAGGCTTTATAGAGGAGAGACAGGGCCTTCCAGGTATATTAAGATGTTTCTATAATACATCAGCCAGCATAACAACAAATCCATGGTGACACTCTCCTTGGATTTTCATAAAGTCTTTGACTTTTTACCCCCAAATTACAGACCCAGCTCCCTGATACCAGTGGAGGCTAAAATACGGCCCAAAATACTAGATGACCGAAATGCATCCAATATCTCATTGGAGATGCGAAGGCTTTATAGAGGAGAGACAGGGCCTTCCAGGTATATTAAGATGTTTCTATAATACATCAGCCAGCATAACAACAAATCCATGGTGACACTCTCCTTGGATTTTCATAAAGTCTTTGACTTTTTACCCCCAAATTACAGACCCAGCTCCCTGATACCAGTGGAGGCTAAAATACGGCCCAAAATACTAGATGACCGAAATGCATCCAATATCTCATTGGAGATGCGAAGGCTTTATAGAGGAGAGACAGGGCCTTCCAGGTATATTAAGATGTTTCTATAATACATCAGCCAGCATAACAACAAATCCATGGTGACACTCTTCTTAGATTTTCATAAAGTCTTTGACTCACTGCAATTTTTTTTTTTTTTGGCAGGTTGTTCACTCTTTTGGTCTGCAGGAATATTTTCTGTGGTGGTGAATTCTGTTATACAACAAACCCTTAGCCCAGTTGATTTCAAGCAATATATATGCTTCTACCCCTTTGAGCTTCTTCTGGAAACTGGACAGGGATGTCCATTATCCCCATTGTTGTTTGTTCTCACTGGAGAGCCATTAAGTCTTTCCTTAAACAGAATTACTCTGATTGGGGCATGTCTTATTTTAAAAATCAGACCCTAACTGACATCTTGTTTGCAGATAACCGTACCATATGTTAACATATGGTATATATGAGAGAAGTCTTTAGAATCTTGAATAATTTTTGAACCTTGTCTCAATATTAGGAAGCTATAAAACAGACTCACAGCGCCAATGTCCAGGCTTCAATATTAATGTCCAGTTACTGTCTCTGAGAGGTTTACATGTTTTCCCCATAATTTCTTTTTTCTGATTACTGCAGTTTCCTTCCACATTCCAAACATGATGGTTGATTGGCTCTACTAACAAGCATGTGTGTGCGTGTGTGTGTGTGTGTGTGTGTGTGTGTGTGTGTGTGTGTGTGTGTGTGCGTGTGTGTATGTGTGTGTGTGTGTGTGTGTTTGTGTGTGTGTGTGTGTGTGTGTGTGTGTGTGTGTGTGTGTGTGTGTGTGTGTGTGTGTGTGTGTGTGTGTGTGTATACATATATATATATATATATATATATATATATGTAGACAGAGAAATTTACCCTTATGCTTTTTGTGACCAGGGTCATAGCTGAAAAGTGGTCCATAGACCAACAAACTTAATTAGCTGACAAATGATTAATACAATAAAAATATTTAAGAAATGCAAATGCTAGGAAATGAAAAGAAAAGCAGTTCTCCCATGAAAAGGAAATGAGTGTGGCAAAGAACAAAGAAATATCACCAGTGCAAGAAGATTGAAGGTAATGACCAGTGACACCTATAATCTGTGACAGGCAGACATCCTAGAACTGATAGTCTTGACAGAAGTCCACCACCTGGTTATACTGTCTGGTTAGGGTTACCAGACGTCTGGCCAAAGGAGGACATGCCCTCCTTTTTAGCATTGTGTTCTCCGTCTGGCAGGCATTGCCTAAAAAGGCAAAAATGTCCAGCTTTCAGGTACATCACGTCAGAGGCAGCTCGTGTCATAGGACTGCAGATGACAGGACTGCGAAGTCGGCAGTCTGTCACTTAATCTGTATATGTGACGTGGCTGCTGATTAGTCCCTTTACTCTCACGTTCTCATCCCGTGCTTTAGTTGCGAGGGAGACAGCGGGAGAGTGGAGAAACAGGGGTCAACGGTCGTATCAGTTTTCGTTCAAGGTAAGTACTTTTTTTTTCCTGGCAGGGCCAACCAGATACTAATATTATGTGTGAAATTTTTAAGGGCAGTTGATGACTTTTTTAATATGTATTATAACCTGGCAGGGTTTAACCAGATACTAGGCAGGCAATGTGTTTTGGGGACTGTTGATTTTTTATTTTTAATCCACTGGCAGGGTAAATGGAACCAGATGTTTCCTGTGGTCTGTGTGTTTTTTGGGGCTGGTGATGATGACTTTTTTCATACAGGCCAGGTGCAGTTAGGAAATAAGATACTGCTCACAAGCAAAGTAAATTCAGTAGTAGAAGCAAAGCAATAAAAATACATCTGCATCAAAGATTAGTAGGGAACTAGTAATATTTCATTGAATTATGTATGTATGTTAGTGGATGTTCTTTTTTGCTATTTTAATATAAGATACTTGCAGTCAAACATCTAAATTAATACAGATTTTAAATGTGTTTTACTTATTAGCAAACTACCAGCTTAATGTAATTACACATTGAAATGTTATTAATGTTATTGCACAACAGTCCAGGTGTCCCCTGTGTCAGTAAGCTGCATGGGAGACCACCACAAAATACAAGCATTATACTAGCAGTTGTGTCTTAATGCAACTTTGTTTCCTGGTATTAATGACAAAGTTATTATTACACCTATCCTAAAGCTGAGAGCTGCCAAATTATTACAGCATTTGTACACTATAATATATTGTCATAAAATGAATATTCATTTATCTGTTTAGTATATTATTTGTAACATCAATAGTTTTGATGTTCTTAACATGTTGGATATATAAACTTTGTAATTTTTATACTTCATATTTGATTTGAATGATTCAGGTAGTTTGCCATTTTGTACATCAGTTGTACAGACCTATTTTTTATTTTCTACCTAATGCATTCATTCTTGTCACGTTTTAACAGTGGTTAGATAATTATTTTCAGCAACAGGTTTTATTTCAGTGTAAGTTTGTTTTATTAAATGTAGTTTTGTCATTAAATTAATTTTTAAAATAATTTTTAAACATTATTGAATGAACTAATTGTAATATGTGACATCGGGTATAAAAGCACTTATAAGAGGAGTCTAATTCAGTTCTGATGAAGTCCCTTATATATTTGTATGGGACAAAAGTTTTGAACGCTTAATTGTTTTTTTTTTTGTTTGTTTAAGCAATAAAACAGTTTTCTTCGTGGTACCACTTTGTTGGTTATTTGCTCCTTTAACAACAACTTTGTGCTGTGGTGTCCTTGAAACAGCTTGTGTTTTAATGTTTTTTACTGGTGTTACAGACAGCAATGTGCAGAATCTAACTATCTCTGATTAACTCTAACACAAGTTGTTCCATTATCAGGATGTTAAGGAATGTTATTTTCAGATTTAGATCTCCCTATTACAGACTGTCAGTTTTTTGAGTGATGTCTCCACATTGAGGTATTTGTCACTCTCTGTTGTATAAAGTAATGTAAAAAAACAAGAATTTTGAATAAAAGAAAACTGCTAGAACTGCTTTACTCTGTGGAGGAATGCAGTTTCACCAAAAACTGTAAAATATAGAAAAAAAATTTTGACAAGGGGCATACTCCCTTCCACTCCTCACAGCCTCTTACACAAGTACAAAAATTCCACCATTGAAGAACCACAGAGAAATGGCAAATGTCACTTTTAACAAAACACAACTGCTGCAGCTTAGAATCACAAAATCACCACATCCCAAACTACTTTTAAAATTAAAACAAAAATGTCTTTTTCAGAATTCTTGAAATGAGAGTAGAAATCAGTGTCACTCGAGCAAATAGAGGCATGTTGTTTGACTGCAGTTTCAGTAGTGTTTTTGCTGTGGAATTAAATTAAAGGAATTAAATGACACTGTCCACAATTTTCTCAGTATATCTAAACCATTAAATTCAAAATTGGCTTATAAAATATAGTAATACAAATTTTAGAATAAGATCAAATACACAAACCCCCTATAAATGAGGTTCAGTCCATATTGCATGTAATGGAGGATCTGATTTCATATGTACAGAGGATGCTGGCAGATGAAAACAAACTTGTTCCTGAGATAAATATATGTGGGGCCTTTTATGTGCCGCTAACTTCCCACCCATGAAAATAAAGTATGTCACTTCATATTAGGAATATTAAATGTAATCATGAAAGCTGTACAGTGTTTCAGAATCCCATAAAATGTTACAATGCCATCAGCTATTACAAGAAAAAGGAAGGACATGGTTCTTAATCTACCTGATGCATTTCATCTTGGGTTTAATGAAGTTCTGCAATCATTCTGAATTATTTGTAGCAGCACTACACTGTCTTTCGTGAGCAGAACAGGACACATTCTCCTTTGTCCTCCTTTATCATGGCTTTGTCCTCCTTTATGACCTTTGGTGTCCTCCTTTGAGTTTGCAGGTATCTGATAACACTATGTCTGGTAGGTAGTCATGGTGCACAGCAGGCGGTCAATGGGCTGTCAGCTGTTCAGGGTTTACACTTTACAGGAAGTACAGGAAATGTGAAGATGGAGGAAGGTCTGCTTCTTACACAAGAGCAGGGTCTTAACAAATGATATGTAGGTATACAGATCAAGAAACAGCAAGTTCAGATCACCTTGGAGAAAAGAAAATGTACTTTGATTGATAGAGGAAGTATTTCCAGAGCTCCTTTATTAGTAGAGAAAACATGATATAGTGCTTATGGGAGAAGAAATTAAGCCTAATAATGCAAACTAAAACTGTGTGAGTACACTTGCATGCAGGAATGTAGTTATAACTGATGTCCTACATGGGGTTGCCACCTATCCAGCTTTTATTTCCAGACTATCCAGAAATCAAACTGATTGTCCTGTAGACTAGAAAACACTGTACAAACTCTGGTATTCTGGTTTAAGAAACAGACCATCAGAGTTTGTTAATGTTAGTGTTTTATTAAGAAAAGTATTGCTAATGTGATGCAATTGAAAATGAAACCAGAAAAAGAGGCTGTTCCTCCTCCCGTGATGTGCATGTGATGTCATGAAATGGGTGGGGATTGGGAGGAAAGAGTGGAAGATGAGTGGCAAGGTTAAAAGTTTGAGGGGTGTGGCTTTGGTTTGGTTTTGGCCACAACAAAAGGAGGCAACCCTACATGAGGCAGGCCTCTTGTGTCAATACCTAACCAGGAGGGAAATCATCTTGATACTTAGAAATGAATGCTAGGAGAATATCACATATAAAAGTTCATATCAATTTATAGTACTGACTACTTAATATGATTTTAGAGTCATGTCATATCAGCAAAAAAAAAGATATCCAAAGATGCCCTGGTGAAAATGAACAGATTAATAAAAAATATCTATGCATAAGTGGTTGCATTAGACTTAGGTAATCAAGTCTGTGATAACAACTGCTTCATCACAAATTTAAGCAAAAATTGTCCTTTTCTTTAGAGAGTTTACCCAAATCAGGAGCATTTTTTTCATTCTAGTATTATGTTACCAAGCAGAGGAATGTGTTACATTTTTGTTTCACATTTGGCTCCCTTGTGCCTGTCAACCATCATATCATCTACTTTGCTTAATAGAAAGGATGGAGTGTTACCTTAAGCTCTAACCAGTTACCTTTGTACATGCCTTGTTAAGCACCTAAGAGTGGGGGTGCAATGGGCCTAGCATGGAGGAGTTATTCACTTCCACAGGTGACTCCATAAGAAGCCTTTCCTCCTTTACAAGCAGTCACTGCCCATCAGGTCTCCAGTCCCGCTAGTGATCCCTGAGGAGGTGTGTATCCTGAAGGCACATATCCTCCCCTTCCTCAGGGAGAGATGAAGAATAGGACTGTAATTTATTGGAGAACTCTGCTCACCCCATTGGGCTGGTACCCCTTTCACCTCAGCAGTGAGACTTCTGGTAGAGGTGGTGTACTTAAGTAAGGTGTGAAGGAGCAATCCCACCATATAAATGATGTTTCTGGCTTGTATTCAGAGATGTCAGGTTACATCACTGATGACTGAGCAGTTTCATTTTACAGGATTTTCTCTTGATCTTATGTAGTGAAACTAGTGGGGGGAGATCAGCCTTTCATCTAGAGCTGCCAAGTTATTAATGCTATTAACTGGTTAACAATTGTGGACTTTGTGGCAAGCGTAATGATCACAGAAAGAAAAAAATAAAACCAGCCTTTACATATGAAGTATTCCATAACCAGACAGATGACAATACCATGAGTTCAAAGTGATTTAACTTTTGTTGTGCGTATTGCACACAGGCGAACAGCAACTGAGTGAAAGGCAGTTTGCAAGATTTGCAAACGCCGAACGGAAAAAGGTTTGAATGTGCAATGAGTGAATGCACATTGACATTCACTCATTGCACATTCGACATTGCGGGGCAGATTGCACTATAGTGGGGATCGGGAAATGGCCCCTTTCCCCACTGTAGTGTGATCTCGGAGTTAGAATATTAAAGTAGGGAGGGTGAGGGGGGCACAGCTGCTTTACACTTTTTTTTTTTTTGTTCAACATTAATGTTCAAAAAACAGCGACTCAGCTTTCGATTTGCTGTTTTTCGAACATTAAGGACCATTGCTATTTTCACTTTCATGGTTACGAGTCACTCATATGAGCATTTGAACCACTATGATTCAGCTTTATTTCAAAGTGTATGTGACTGATCAGGCTACCTATCTCAGATGCATGGATGACCATTCCTCTCACTACAGATAACGGAATGAATATAAAAATAGGACTTTAAGGAGATCCATAATGGACAATGTATTTATATCCTGGATTCTCCCGATAAGCAATCTTTGTAGGTGATCCAGCTGTTACATATGTCTGGTCAGGTATATGCTAAGGAGGCATTATATTCAATGATGGGCCTGATAAGGATTGAATAAAGTGGCACTATGATTTTCTTGGACCTGGATGCCATGCTTCTACTTATAAGTCAGGTGATATAGAATGATTTTCTTACTACCTTGGCCACATGTTGGCCAAAGGCCAGATTACTGTCTACATATGTTCTCAAATCCCTGACTACTGGGTCAACTCTCAGGGGTGTCTTATCAATGGAATAATTAACCTGGGTGGCAGTTTTCCCAAAAGGCACTATAATGCATTTCTTGGCTTTGAGTTTTAATCTGTGACTTTGGCACCAGATCTTTGTCTATGTTAGACTATCTTGTAAGATGTTTGTGTCATGGGGAGAATGTATGATATCTCCAAATTGTCAGACATCTGTGAACTTGGTCAGACAAAGGAGCTTGACATTAACCTTTACCTCCAAGAAGTAGATGCCAAACAGGAGTGGTCCCAGCAGAGAGCCCAGAGGTACCTTGGTGGTGACTGGTCTTTTAGTGGAGGTCATGTCTATGAGCCACTTGGCAATCCAGTGAGTTATGCAGGGGTTATGTCCAGTGTGGTGAGTTTGTCAACTAAATCTGAGTAGGATGTTGTATTGAACACCTTAGCCAGGTCCAGCTACATGGTATGCTTTGTTGTCTTTGCCTTGGTGACCTTTTCAAAGAAATCCACCAAATTTAGTAAGCAGGACCTCCCCTTGACAAAGCCAAACTGGGTTGTGTCCTGTGTCTGAAGGTTGCCTATGTCTTTGTTGATCATTTCCATGGTAATTCATTCCATGGCTTTGCATATTAGACTGTTCAAAATAATAGGTCTCTAGTTTCCAAGGTCGGTTGTTGGTCCAGTCTTGAGAAGTAGTATAACCATTGTAGTCCTCCATTCTCATGGTACAAAACCTGTTTTGCAGTTATAGTTGAAAAGGGTCTCAAGTGATCCTCATAAATACAGTAAATCTGAGCTTCTACAGTCAGCATAAAAATGAATCAAAAATAAAATGACCGGAATCAGATTGCATAAATTCAGAAGCAGACAAAAGGTTTTTATGAGCACTGCAAGAATTACAAGGAAATGCCCCAGCACATTCTGATACTCTCCTCACATCTCTCTTATTATGTCTATAACAAAGTTGGTGTTTAAGGAACTTACAAATTTTAAAAGAAAACATAGGTTGTTCACTTAGGGCTTTCTTAAAGCCCTCATCAGCCATTAAAATAGACCAATTCCTTTTCACATACTAAATTTATATCACTTGAATATGTTAAAACAGTCGTTGGGTTAACATCATCAAATCTCAGGGTGCCGTTCATATCACTCACCGTATCTCTTGAGTCAGAAAAAAATGGCTTGGCAGTAGTGCCCCTGTAGGGATAAACTTCAGCAATGGTTTTGTTAATTTCATCTGCTGAATAACTTCTAAGAAATCCCTACACATGTCTCTAAAGAGAAGACACAACCATCATTATTTAATCTGGCTGCTCTAACAAATTGTCCTTTCAAAACATAATTATGGACGTGCTGAGGATGCATACTAGATCTGTGCAAAGAAGCATTCTTTTCACAAGATTTGCTTACAGTATAAATACGCATTTAAAACTATTACATATACCTGGATTCAAGCTCTGTATCATCTGGGTTCCAAAAATAAATGTGTCAACACATTTACACCTGCTGCCACAGAGTCAAGCTAAGCAGCAGGTGTGTTTCATACACTCAGTACTCAGAACTCACAAACAGGAAAAGCAGAATAAATGAGCATCTCGCATGCGCAAATGCTTTGCCATCGATTTTGCTCAGCAGTGCGCTATTGAAAGTTTACATTAGCCATTCACCGTTGCTTGGCATTGGTGCTTACTACAAACAAATTAACAAGGTATGTCATTTATGTACATGCCACTAAAAACTGACATTCATTATACCAAAGAAGTAGTGTATTTACGTCAATAGATTTCTGCCAAGAAACATACTATGGTGCATTGTTTTTCAGTTAAACTTGAGATCAGTGCAATGTGGTACCTCCCCTTCACCACAATTATGAATGACATTGAAGTAGGTTACAATATGTGGTGTGGATGGTGGGGTGCTTACAGTTAAAGAAACAGAGATGAATGAATACTGTGTTTTTTGTACAGGTAGCAACTGTCAGCACAGGTACATGAAGTAGGACTGGAACTCTGTCATCTAGACATGAAAGGAAATTATTATTTTTGTGAAGCTTGACTTTTTATCTTTATTACCATGGCATTGGATTGTGCCACATTTGTGTGTGTGTGTGTGTGTGTGTGTGTGTGTGTGTGTGTGTGTGTGTGTGTGTGCGTGTGTGTCTATGTGTGTGTGTGTGTGTGTGTGTGTGTGTGTGTGTGTGTGTGTGTGTGTGTGTGTGTGTGTGTGCGCGTGTACGTGTGTGTATATGTGCATGCATATGTGTGTGTGCGTGCGCACGCACGAGTGTGTGTGTGTGTGTGTGTGTGCATGCATGTCTGTGTGTATATGTGTGTGTGCGTGTCTGTGTGTGCGCGTGTGTACATGTGTGTGTGTCTGTGTGTGCTCGTGTGTATGTGTGTGTGTATGTGTGCGTGCATATGTGTGTGTGTGTGTGTGCGTGCGTGCGTGCATGCATGCATGTCTGTGTGTGCACACGCATGCGCATGTGTGTGTGTGTGTGTGTGTGTGTGTGTGTGTGTGTGTGTGTGTAGGGGATGAATGAGTGGGTGCCTGTGCCAATGTGATGTATTGACTGCCAGTGGTGATTACCACAGCAAAGTACTTGTTAGTGCTTGTGGTAATCAATGAGCAAGTCAGAGACATGTAAATTAGCTAATAAAGTGGTCCTTCCTCATTGCAGCTAATGTGTCCCTGAATCACTGGTTTCTGTCATTGCACTAAAAGGTTGTTTTTGCCGCAGGTGGCTGGGCATGTTTATGAATCCTGGCCAATATGGATTTCATGCTGTAAATCCAAAATCAACATTTGATGCAGTTCTGCTGACCAGTCATTCCATAATCCTGAATCTATTTTCCAAGACCCTCACTGATTTTATGCTGCACCTACTAGCTCAGTTTTACACTCTTGCTGCCTGGTAGAATATCACTGCAAAGTAAGGGACATATGATCTTAATAATGTATATTTTTGCAGACGGGCTGTACTCCAAGGTGATCACAATAATTTGTATTTTTGCCGAGGGAGCTATTCTCCAAAGTGAGGCTATGGATCCTACATCTCACTATCTCAATGGATTATTTTTGAGGTCACACAAAAGTTCCCACACCCCATTATCTCTATATATTATTACTGAGGTCACACAAACATTCCCACACCCCTCCATCTCTTTATATTATTACTGAGATCACATGGATGTGGAGAAAGGAAATAACTGCATTGCCCATTCATCCTTAAAGTTATGCCCCAAAATGTAGTAAATTTAAAATGCAGAGCTGTGTGGGCAAAGTACTGCCCCACATTAGAAATCTCCCTTGCAAAAACACATTTAAAAAACATAGACAAACTAGTGAGAATAGAGTAAGCGCAATTATATTTTATATTTTACTACTTAAGTTGGTTGGCCCTGGTTGATTGACTTTGCTGAGGCATTCTTTCTGTGTACCTTTTTGTCTAATAGCTTTAAAATATGCACTTTTGTTTGCTGTTTGGCACAGCAAAATAAAGCCCTGGTAATGACTTCAGAATGAGCAGTGATCTTTACTCTGGAGAAGTGAATGAGGGGGCATGAGGGTGAGCAGCTGTTGTCTTGACACCCATCTTGGGGTGGGGTGGGGTGGATGTTGATTGACCAGCTGTTGTAATGGCATTTAATAGCAGCAGGGGTTAAATGTAGCAGAAGTTTAGGTTACATGGACATGGTTGCGCCGAGCAATGGACAGAGATCAACACATGCTCTGGAACATGCATGCCTTACAGGCCTAGTATTATCTATTCCTTCTCTCAGTAGCACACAAATCATACCATATCTCCAAGGGGTAGGGTTAGGACCATAATTCCAAATTTCCTTCTCCTCCACATTAATGGGAGGTGAGGGAACAGACTTCTTTATGGATGCTTAGATGACTGCTCCTTAGGTCAGCTGTCACCCCACTGGGGAGCAAATGGGCCCAAGGCCAAATGGAGGGGTATGATGGCCAGCAGGCATAACAGAAAAATAAAAAATAAAAAAATATATATACATATTTTTCATTTCTTGTTATGAAGTGCAAAAAGGCTGTGGAACAGTGTAGTTGGGAAACTGGGCTACAGTTGAACAGACTTGGGTGTCTCAGTGTAGCCCTCAACATTCTGTAATAGATCATTTTTTATCTGTAGTTTACAGATTTTTTAACTTTCTGCCTAACCCTTTCTCAGTCTGTACACTTTAGTAAGCCATCAAACTTCTGTACTCTTCTTTCTATTCATACAGTCTTTCTAGACCTTCCAACAAGCATCACATAGCTATCCTACCTTCTCTGTTCTTAGCCCCATGATGTGAAACTTACTTCCTTGCTGTAATGCACAAAGTGGCTTACCACTTTAAAGGTAACTTACCCATAAGGCTAATCTGTGTATTGCATGTCACATGGCTTGTCTTACTTGAACAGTTGCTGACATGGAACAGATACATCCAGCAATGACTTGTGTGTGTGTGTGTGTGTGTGTGTGTGTGTGTGTGTGTGTGTGTGTGTGTGTGAGTGTGTGTGTATCTGGCCTGAGCTCTATGGTAATATTGAAGGAACCCGAATGTCACATAGTGTCAGACTGGGACTGAGTAGCTCTTGTGGATTCAATTGTACTGACCACTGGAGGAGATTAAAACAAGTACTCTACTCAAAGGTTAAAGAGCTGTAAGAAACATCCTTTATTCATGCTACCACCAGTGGTTTGTAACCAGTGGAAGGAATCAGTGTAACCATTATTCAATTGCCATAAGACAACTAGGAAATTCAAAAAGTTAAAATGAACCAAGTCCCGAAATGATTTAAGTAAAAATAACAAAACAAAAAACAAAAAACAAAAGAGCAGAGAAAGAACTAACTCAAATGATGTAATGAAAAAGTAAACCTCATGACATGGACTCATGACACATAATATAAGTGAAAGGAAATGTTTCTTAGATGAGGCAACCATTTACCTGTTGAGTACAGCAGATACACTTTGTGAAATATCTAGTGAATGAAGAGTAAGTGCAGGTTTTAATCATGCACAGCCTCTGCTTCCACAACAGTAGATTCACTGCTAGATAATTTAGCAGAAAAATGGAAACGACACCTGCGAAATTTCAATCTCTTCGATGCTGCAAGTGCTGTGGCGAAAGAAGGAAAAATGTGAAGGTTGATATTGTTCTTCCCCAGCCTCCCCCCAGCATCCAAATTCTCTTTGATTTCCTTTGTAACGGCTGAAACAAAATAGTTATACAGCACCTCAGCTTCTTCCCAGTCTCATGTGATCTCACCTCCCATATTTGTTATCCCAGTCAGGTGTGTCCCACCCTTCTGTCTTTTTGCTATAAGCCTAAAGAAGCCTTTATTGCCTCATCATGACTCTGTCTCTCAACTTTTTGTCACATTGTGACTTTGCTGCCCTCATTTCCTCTGTTTTCTTTTTATTTGTCTTCTTATATTAACCTGTGACCCCTCCCAGTCCCCTTCCTTCTTTTACCCTAATTACTGGTTTCACCTTCGTGTGAAACCGCATTTGCCTTTCTTCTTTTGTCCTCATCATCAGACCTTTGCCCATGGCCCCGTGTGCTGTATCCTTGGCCAGTTCCCACTGTTTCTTTACTTCCTCAATTTTCTTCAGTCCCCTAATTCAACTTTGAGTGTCACTCCAGGCTTGCCATCATCTGCTTCTGTCAAATACTACACCATCCTCTTTATCCTTGTGTTTTCACCCTCCTTATCCCAACAGAAAACAGAAATATGATCACTGACTTGTAATGGAGCCCTTACCTGGATTACCCTGACCTGTCCACCTTGCTTATGACTACATTCAGAATTATAGCTTTTCTGGTACAGTCCTGCAAACATTGCCTGAACCTCACATGGTCCAAGACCTTTGTCACATTCTGTTCCATCCATACCTGTACTTTAGAGCTTCAAATCTCCCCAGTTACACCTGGCAAATGTAGGTCCCCCGTGACTGTAACTTTCTTCTTTCCTCCCCTTTTCCTTTATTCTCTTCTCTGACATCTAATTTTACCCCTAGATGACTTGTGTATTCCCTCACCTCTTCATTAAGTGATGCTTATCATTAGTGGCAATATAGAATTATTAATCACAGTATGGGTAAGGACAAAGTAATACCAAATTGGGTATGTTAATTTGAGCACAAAAAGAGAAATTGGCCAGGTTTAAAATAGTCTGCATGTGCAGCTAGCCTAGTACTTGTATATGAACCTCTGTATCTTTCCAGTCCAGCTCTGATGCAAGTTGTTGCTTCGGGGTGAAGATAATGACCTGCCAAGGGATACATCTGGTTTCTCTGCCAGGTTTCCTGACATCTTCCTACAAGTCCAAAGCCTCTTTCCCCTTGTCTGCCGCTTTGACTAATCATGATACTCCCTAATTCTTCTGCACTGTGCTGGCTGCTTGCACAGGTAGCGCAATTAATAGTGCTACCTCTGACCCCTTGCCCTCTGACCCCTTGCCTTGTATTTGTCCGTTGCCTCACTGGCTCTACTTGCTGTCACATTGACTGTCCCCTCTGACATATGTCAGTGCTTCATACATCCAACCCTTGACCAGTGACCTTTGTCAACTCTTTGCTTATCTCACCACATCGGAGGTCCTCAGATAGTCTCACTGCACTCGGGTACTTATTGTTTCCTAAAGACTCTTAATCCTGTTGGTCGCAACTGCCTTCCCTTCCTCCCATTCAGCATAAATATTTTGAGTTTAAGTGTAAATTTGAATAATATGACAACATCTAAAATGTTTTAAACAGCACTGCAGAATAGAAAGAAGCAAGATTGTACAAATACATTACGGGCTAGGCAAATGAAAGGACTAGGGACAGAAATGTGACTTGTGTTAAAACAGAATTTTGTACAAAAAAGGATCTAAAGACAAATCTTGGTGTGACACTAGTGCCTACCTCTAAATTTATTTTCCTATTCAGTGAACCATTTCCCCCATGATTCTAGATGGAACAATTTGCAGTTTTATTTGTAAACAAATGCAGTCTTATGGCTTATTTATGAAATATAACTGAAATTTTGTGTTATGTCCTACATATCATGGCTGAAATAACCATAAACATGGCTGCAGAAAAAAGGTCTACAATCAGGAAACTGTTGTGTTAGTAAATAGTGAGACTGCACAACAACAATAATGAGACTGCACAACATTGGGAATGAGACTGCACAATATCAGGAATGAGACTGCAGAACATCAGGAATGACACTGCACAACATTAAGAATGAGACTGCACAATATTGGGAATGAGACTGCACAACACTGGGAATGAGACTGCACAGCATTAGGAATGAGACTGCACAACACTGGGAATGAGACTGCACAACATTAGGAATGAGACTGCACAGCATTTTGAATGAGACTGCATAACACTAGGAATGAGACTGTACAACAATGGAATGAGACTGCACAACACTGGGAATGAGACTGTACAAAATTGGGAATGAGACTGCACAACATCAGGAATGAGACTGCACAACGTTGGGAATGAGACTGCACAACATTGGGAATGAGACTGCCCAACATTGGGAATGAGACTGCATAACACTGGGAATGAGACTGTACAACAATGGAATGAGACTGCACAACACTGGGAATGAGACTGCAGAACATTAGGAATGAGACTGCATAACACTACGAATGAGATTGTACAACAATGGAATGAGACTGCATAACACTGGGAATGAGACTGCACAACATTAGGAATGAGACTGCACAACATTTTGAATGAGACTGCATAACACCAGGAATGAGAATGTACAACAATGGAATGAGACTGCACAACACTGGGAATGAGACTGTACAAAATTGGGAATGAGACTGCACAACATCAGGAATGAGACTGCACAACTTTGGGAATGAGACTGCACAACACTGGGAATGAGACTGCACAACATTAGGAATGAGACTGCACAACACTGGGAATGAGACTGCACAACATTAGGAATGAGACTGCACAACACTGGGAATGAGACTGCAGAACATCAGGAATGACACTGCACAACATTAAGAATGAGACTGCACAATATTGGGAATGAGACTGCACAACACTGGGAATGAGACTGCACAACACTGGGAATGAGAATGCACAACATTGGGAATGAGACTGCACAATATCAGGAATGAGACTGCAGAACATCAGGAATGACACTGCACAACATTAAGAATGAGACTGCACAATACTGGGAATAAGACTGCACAACACTGGGAATGAGACTGCACAACACTGGGAATGAGACTGCACAACATTAGGAATGAGACTGCACAACACTGGAAATGAGACTGCACAACATTAGGAATGAGACTGCACAACATTTTGAATGACACTGCATAACACTAGGAATGAGACTGTACAACAATGGAATGAGACTGCACAACACTAGGAATGAGACTGTACAAAATTGGGAATGAGACTGCACAACATCAGGAATGAGACTGCACAATGTTGGGAATGAGACTGCACAACATTGGGAATGAGACTGCACAACATCAGGAATGAGACTGCCCAACATTGGGAATGAGACTGCATAACACTGGGAATGAGACTGTACAACAATGGAATGAGACTGCACAACACTGGGAATGAGACTGCAGAACATTAGGAATGAGACTGCATAACACTAGGAATGAGACTGTACAACAATGGAATGAGACTGCATAACACTGGGAATGAGACTGCACAACATTAGGAATGAGACTGCACAACATTTTGAATGAGACTGCATAACACCAGGAATGAAACTGTACAACAATGGAATGAGACTGCACAACATCAGGAATGAGACTGCACAACTTTGGGAATGAGACTGCACAACATTGGGAATGAGACTGCACATCAGGAATGAGACTGCCCAACATCGGGAATGAGACTGCATAACACTGGGAATGAGACTGTGCAACAATGGAATGAGACTGCACAACACTGGGAATGAGACTGTACAACATTGGGAATGAGACTGCACAACACTGGGAATGAGACTGCAACACATTAGGAATGAAACTGCACAACACTGGGAATGAGACTGCACAACATCAGGAATGAGACTGTATAACATCAGGAATGAGACTGTACAGCATTAGGAATGAGACTGCACAACATTCAGAATGAGACTGCACAACATTCAGAATGGGACTGCACAACATTAGGAATGAGACTGCACAACACTGGGAATGAGACTGCACAATAATAGGAATGACACTGCACAACATTGGGAATGAGACTGGAAAACATTACAAATGAGACTGCACAACATCAGGAATGAGATTGCATAACATTAGGAATGAGACTGCACAACATTGGGAATGAGACTGTACAGCATTCAGAATGAGACTGCACAACATCAGGAATGAGAGTGCACAACATTCAGAATGAGACCGCACAACATTCAGAATGGGACTGCACAACATTCAGAATGAGACTGCACAACATTCAGAATGGGACTGCACAACATTCAGAATGGGACTGCACAACGTTAGGAATGAGACTGCACAACTCTGGGAATGAGACTGCACAACATCAGGAATGAGATTGCACAACATTAGGAATGAGACTGCACAACACTGAGAATGAGACTGCACAACATTAGGAATGAGACTACACAACATTCAAAATGGGACTGTACAACATTAGGAATAAGACTGCACAACACTGGGAATGAGACTGCACCACATTAGGAATGAGACTGCACAACAATGGAAATGAGACTGGACAACATTAGGAATGAGACTGCACAACATTAGGAATGAGACTGCACAACATCAGGAATGGGACTGCACAACATTAGGAATGAGACTGCACAACACGGGGAATGAGACTGCACGACATTGGGAATGAGACTACACAACATTGGGAATGAGACTGCACAACACTGGGAATGAGACTGCACAACATTAGGAATGAGACTGCACAACATTTGGAATGGGACTGCACAACATTAGGAATGAGACTGCACAACCACTAGGAATGAGACTGCACAACCACTGGGAATGAGACTGTACAACTTTAGGAAAGAGACTGCACAACATTAGGAATGAGACTGCACAACACTGGGAATGAGACTGCACAACATTAGGAATGAGACTGCACAACCACTGGGAATGAGACTGCACAACATTGGGAATGAGACTGCACAACATTAGGAATGACACTGTGCAACATTAGTAATGAGACCGCACAACACTGGGAATGAGACTGCACAACATTAAGAATGAGACTGCACAACACTGGGAATGAGGCTGCACAACATTAGGAATGAGACTGCACAACACTGGGTATGAGACTGCACAACATTACGAATGAGACTGCACAACACTGGGGATGAGACTGCACAACATTAAGAATGAGACTGCACAACACTGGGAATGAGACTGCACAACATTAGGAATGAGACTGCACAACCACTGGGAATGAGACTGCACAACATTGGGAATGAGACTGCACAACATTAGGAATGACACTGTGCAACATTAGTAATGAGACCGCACAACACTGGGAATGAGACTGCACAACATTAAGAATGAGACTGCACAACACTGGGAATGAGGCTGCACAACATTAGGAATGAGACTGTACAACACTGGGAATGAGACTGCACAACATTAGGAATGAGACTGCACAACCACTGGGAATGAGACTGCACAACCACTGGGAATGAGACTGCACAACATTGGGAATGAGACTGCACAACATTAGGAATGACACTGTGCAACATTAGTAATGAGACGGCACAACACTGGGAATGAGACTGCACAACATTAGGAATGAGACTGCACAACACTGGGTATGAGACTGCACAACATTAGGAATGAGACTGCACAACACTGGGGATGAGACTGCACAACATTAAGAATGAGACTGCACAACAGTGGGAATGAGACTGCACAACATTAGGAATGAGACTGCACAACCACTGGGAATGAGACTGCACAACATTGGGAATGAGACTGCACAACATTAGGAATGACACTGTGCAACATTAGTAATGAGACCGCACAACACTGGGAATGAGACTGCACAACATTAAGAATGAGACTGCACAACACTGGGAATGAGACTGCACAACATTAGGAATGAGACTGCACAACATTAGGAATGAGACTACACAACTATTGGGAATGAGACTGCACAACATTAGGAATGAGACTGCACAACACTGGGAATGAGACTGCACAACATTAAGAATGAGACTGCACAACACTGGGAATGAGACTGCACAACATTAGGAATGAGACTGCACAACCACTGGGAATGAGACTGCACAACATTGGGAATGAGACTGCACAACATTAGGAATGACACTGTGCAACATTAGTAATGAGAACGCACAACACTGGGAATGAGACTGCACAACACTGGGAATGAGACTGCACAACATTAAGAATGAGACTGCACAACATTAGGAATGAGACTACACAACTATTGGGAAAGAGACTGCACAACATTAGGAATGAAACTGCACAACATTGGGAATGAGACTGCACAATTTGGGAATGGGACTGCACATCATTAGGAATGAGACTGTACAACACTGGGAATGAGACTGCACAACATTAGGAATGAGTCTGCACAACATCAGGAACGGGACTGCTCAACATCGGGAATGAGATTTCACAACACAGGGACTGAGACTGCACAACACTGGGAATGGGACTGCACAACATTAGGAATGAGACTGCACAACACTGGGAATGGGACTGCACAACATTAGGAATGAGACTGCACAACACTGGGAATGAGAATGCACAACATTGGGAATGAGACCGCACAACATTGAGAATGAGACTGTACAACCATTGGGAATGAGACTGCATGACATTGGGATTGAGACTGCACAACATTGGGAATGGGACTACACAACATTAGGAATGGGACTGCACAACATTAGAATGAGGTTGCACAACATTTTGAGTGGGACTGCACAACATTAGGAATATTACTGCATAACACTGGGAATGAGACTGTACAACATTAGGAATGAGACTGCACAACATTGGGAATGAAACTGAACAACATTAAGAATGAGACTGCACACCATTGGGAATGAGACTGCACAACACTGGGAATGAGACTGCACAACATTAGGAATGAGACTGCACAACACTGAGAATGAAACTGCACAATATTAGGAATGAGACTGCACAACATTGGGAATGAGACTGCACAACATTTGGAATGGAACTGCACAACATTAGGAATGAGACTGCACAACACAGGGAATGAGACTGCACAACATTAGGAATGAGACTACACAACATTGGGAATGAGACTGCACAACATTAGGAATGAGACTGCACATCCATTGGGAATGAGACTGCATAACATTGGGAATGAGACTGCACAACATTGGGAATGAGACTGCACAACATTAGGAATGAGACTGCACAACATTGGGAATGGGACTGCACATCATTAGGAATGAGACTGTACAACACTGGGAATGAGACTGCACAACATTAGGAATGAGACTGCACAACACTGGGAATGGGACTGCACAACATTAGGAATGAGACTGCAGAACACTAGGAATGAGAATGCACAACATTGGGAATGAGACCGCACAACATTGGGAATGAGACTGCACAACCATTGGGAATGAGACTGCATGACATTGGGATTGAGACTGCACAACATTGGGAATGAGACTACAGAACAATAGGAATGGGACTGCACAACATTAGAATGAGGTTGCACAGCATTTCGAATGGGACTGCACAACATTAGGAATATTACTGCATAACACTGGGAATGAGACTGTACAACATTAGGAATGAGACTACACAACATTGGAAATGAAACTGAACAACATTAAGAATGAGACTGCACAACATTGGGAATGAGACTGCACAACACTAGGAATGAGACTGTACAACATTAGGAATGAGACTGCACAACATTGGGAATGAAACTGAACAACATTAAGAATGAGACTGCACAACATTAGGAATGAGACTGCACAACACTGGGAATGAGACTGCACAACATTAGGAATGAGACTACACAACATTGGGAATGAGACTGCACAACATTAGGAATGAGACTGCACAACCATTGGGAATGAGACTGCATAACATTGGGAATGAGACTGCACAACATTGGGAATGAGACTGCACGACATTAGGAATGAGACTGCACAACCACTAGGAATGAGACTGCAAAACCACTGGGAATGAGACTGCACAACATTAGGAATGAGACTGCTCAACCACTAGGAATGAGACTGCAAAACCACTGGGAATGAGACTGCACAACATTGGGAATGAGACTGCACAACATTAGGAATGACACTGTGCAACATTAGTAATGAGACCACACAACACTGGGAATGAGACTGCACAACCATTGGGAATGAGACTGCACAACATTAGGAATGAGACTGCACAACATTAGGAATGGGGTACTTACTTTATTCCTGTAGATGTACAATCTCAGACTTAGAATGCATAAGTAAGGGGATATGGACAAGCCACATATATGGGATGTGTAGGGGGCATGTTCCAGCAAAAATGCTTGTATTGTATGTTTTAGCAGAACACATAATTCAGATCAGAGACACTTTCTCCACAAGTGAATAAAATATGACCATCTGAGCTGTGAGCTCTACAACCAAACCCTCATTTTCTGCAACTTTTGTAGCTTTATGAACACGGTGACTAACTTGAACACTGTTTGGGTATTCAGTTAGCACTGATGGTACCATGGTTTCAGTAAACAATTGGATTTGTTTGGGAGGAGACTGGTTGTTCATTACTAATTGTCAATAGAGTATTTTATGACCATTTCCCCTTTATTGTGGTGTATGAATAGAGGATGAAATGTCTACTTTAATGAGGTGGGTAATGGAACCTGGTGTTTGCATTTTTCCTGTTCAGGAGGACTTCCTTTGAGGTGAATGGAAGTCAGAAAAAATATGAGGTGGTATTAATACATGCTGTCCTTGTGCAAAGGCACCAGTTAAACTGTGGGTTTTCCAGCTAACCAGAGTAACATTTGACACCCACCACTGTGGCTGTGTGTGTGTGTGTGTGTATGTGTGTGTGTGTGTGTGTGTGTGTGTGTGTGTGTGTGTGTGTGTGTGTGTGTGTGTGTGCGTATGGGTGGGTAAGTGCGCACGTGAGCATGTGTGTGTGTGTGTGACCGTGACATCCACATCCCTCCTAACTATAGACATATTTACATTTTATATATTCTAACTCTGAGATTGCAGTATTCCTGGAGACAGGACCTTTTCTCCAACCCTGGGGATTATCCATTATCACACAACTGTTGACCATTTGCATTGCCAACCCAAGTGTGTCGACAATACAGAGGTTGATGTTACCTACACATATCAAATAGTAGAAGTAGGTAAACCATGAAAAAAAAATCTTAATGAATGCATGACATAGTAGGAGACCTAGAGGGGGAAAAAGGTAGAATTCATCCCTCAGCCATGTTTGTTTGCAGTTCCTCACTTAGTTTGCATTCCTAGTGTCTTCAATAACATTGGTAAAACCCTTCTCATACCACTATACAGTGGATATGAAAAGTGTACACACTCTTGTTAAAATGCCATGATGTTCATCGTGTTACACTGCTGCAGTCATTACACTTGGGTTATCCATCCATCAGGCGGTCCCGTAGTCGGCCAGAGTTCCAAAGTCTTGGTCAGGCATCGATTGCTGTCGCCTCCTCCCTGACGTCAGTGCAACAGGGGTATATAAGATGCAGCCGATGCCATTTTCTTCCGTATTTCTTGCCGCGCGGTGCCCGAAGCAAAAGCAGTTCGCAAGTGCCGGTCTTCTAAAAGAGCTAAGTACCCCATCGGGGAAACATTTTCATCGGGGAAACATTTTCTTGTCTCAGATCGATGTCAGTAAAAGTTAATAACTGTATTTCTTGTGGGAAGCAAATACCTCATAAGGATTTCCACTCCTATAGTATTCCATGCCTAGGCCCTGACCACGACGTCACTGGTTGCCGGTTTTCTGCTAGGTTTAACAAGCGCACTATTAAACGTCGGTTTGATTTTGCCCGACATTATTTCAGTAGAAAATTCAATTACACCATGCCATAGTAAATTCCGACGACCGCAATGCATAGAAAGCGCAAGGACAAGGACAGGCATCCGAGGCCCAAAACTGATGACGCGGCCTCTTCTAGGCCAGTAGCCATTTCTCCGGTTTTCAGTGAGGTGCCTATGCAGCCCCTGATGACCGCTTCTACAAAACCACAGACCACCTCCGACTCCCACGTGGAGCTGGCCGGGCCTTTGGATGCACTTGGTCTTCAGCTTACCGACCCTAAACCTTCAGAGGGAACCAAAGTAGCTGAGCAATCCACAGCTGCAGAGAGTGTTTTCAGACCTACCCAGTTAACCATTAAACCCTCTGTTAAGTCTAAGCCTCCCTTAAAAGCAAAGAAACAGACACAACTCTCTCCAGAACAGGCTTCCATGCCTAAGAAACAAATGCTAAAAATGGCCGAGGACCTAATCACCCTGATCAGGGGGTCCCATCCCCCTCCTGATAAAAGGCCCAGACAGGATGCAGACTATGAATCTTCTGACCAGGTGTCCATTTCCTCAGACTCTTCCTCGGACCTAGGTTATTCTTTACCCCCTTATGAGGATTCTGATGCTGAGGAATCAATTCCATCAGCATCTCCACCTGAGGTTTACTCCTTTGGGGAGACCTTACATACCATGAGGGAGCATTTCCACTGGGAAGGTCAGGATTACTCAGAGTCCAAGAAAAGACTCAGAGACTATATTTTATTGCCTCAACACAGACCCCTTGCTATCCCGCCAGTTTTAGACATTGTGGATGATGTGTACTCTGAATCCACTTTGAACCTTGACTCCTTACCCCCAGTCCCAGTTAAACCTGATAGATATTACAGAGTCCCTGACTCTCACAAATTTCTATACAAAAGCCCTGCTGCTGACCCTGAAACTATTTCTCAGGGACCCAAAGGGATTAAGGCCTCATCAGCAAAAAACACAGTTCCCTCTGACAGAGATTCCAGAGCGTTAGACAAATGGGGAAAGAAGGTATATACGTCTGCAGCTTTAGCAATGAGAGCCTTGAATTGCCAGTTTCACATGCTAAAATATCAGCAATTTTTGATGTCTCAGTTGAAACAAAAGATGCTTCCAGATTCAGATCCTCCTAACTTAAAAGAAATGCCGGATTTATTGCATTATTGCATGCAGCTGAACAAGTGGGAAAACATACTTTGCAATGTGGGTTTGATTCCTTAGAGGCCTCCCGCAGAGTAGCAGTTACAGGCTCTGTCATTAGAAGGCATGCTTGGCTAAAAGAACATACGTTACCAGATCATGTTAAGGTCAAATTATTGGATGTACCTTTGCAGCAGGATGTGCTGTTTGGAGTTACGGCAGAGGAGGTATTACAGAAGATGGAGGATAAGGCAAAAATCTATGCAAATGGTGAAAGATTTCTTACGGGTTCAGCCTCCTCGTTTTAGCAGAAATTAGCCAACTAAGAATTGGTCCTTTCCAGTCACAGATAGACCTCAAAGGGGCAGATACAGACGTCCAAGAGGTAGAGGTCAGACACAAGGCCCTTACAGGCCTTGACAAGGGGGCACACCAGGCCAGAAAGAAGGGGAAGACAGGCCTCAACCTTATAAAAAACAGCCTCAATGACTTTCCACTACAGCTGCCAAATAGTACTCTCTTGGCAGCCCCCTTAGGAGGAAAACTGGCACTTTTCTATCACAACTGGCATTGCATTACCAAAGACAAATGGGTTCTCAACATTGTATCTCAAGGTTACAGGTTTCACTTTCACACCCTGCAAAGGCTAAAAGGAATGCCAAATCTGCCACCAAATCAACAGGCAGAGGCTCAAAAACAAATTACAACGCTCATGGACATGAGAGCTATTCAAAAGGTACCACCACAGGAACAAGGACAAGGATTTTACTCAAGACTCTTTCTCATTCCCAGAAAGGACAAAGCCTGGAGACCCATTCTGGACCTTTCTACACTAAACACTTACCTGGATGTTCCGAAATTCAAGATGTTGACACTACAGCAACTTCTTCCCATGCTGGGCAAGAAAGCTTGGCTCATGACTTTGGACCTCAAAGAGGCATACCTGCATGTCCCTATCAGACAAAACTGCAGAAGATACCTCAGATTTCTAGCTGGTTCAATGCACTATCAATTCTCTGCACTGCCCTTTGGCTTATCTACCGTGCCTAGGGTCTTCACAAAGTGCCTGGCACCAGTAATTGCATTTTGCAGGCAAAAAGGAATTCAAACTTATCCATACCTGGACGACTGCCTGATTCAAGCAGAGAGCAAGGACATTCCACTAAAGCATCTGGCATACGTACAAAAGTTATTAAGTTGCCTGGGGTACACAGTAAACGAAAATAAATCAAAACTAGTGCCCTCACAGCAGATAATATTCCTGGGTGCCAGCTTGAACACAACGGCCCAGATAGCTTATCTCACGCCAGACAAGCAAGGACAACTGACTCATTATTTTCAATTAATGGCAACAAAGACCCAACTCCCTGCAAGAAAAATTCTGCAGGCCTTGGGCTACATGGCATCTTGCATACTACTAATTCCATATGCCAGACTGCATATGAGGAAACTACAATGGTACATAAAGAGCATATGGTCTCAACACTGTCAAAGTTTGGAAACAGTTATACCACTAATTCCTTGCCTACAACAGGAGTTTTGATGGTGGGCACAAGCTTGTCACCTCAACAAGGGACAGCCTTTCACTCAACCCACAGCACAACAGATGCATCGGATTACACCTGGGGAGCACACATGGCAGAAAAATGTATCCAGGGCGAGTGGCCCACAGAGCAAAGACATCTCCACATCAATCAAAAAGAGATGCTAGCTGTTCAAAATGCTATTATAACTTTCTAGGACCTACTACATCCAGGACAATTACTACTAAAGACAGACAACACCACAGTTATGTGGTACATAAACAAGCAAGGGGGCACACACTCCTACCCCCTCTGCAGACAAGCCCTGACCTTGTGGAACACAGCTCTAAACTACCATGTTCATCTGCAAGCACAATTCCTGCCAGGAGAGAAAAACACACTGGCAGACGACCTAAGCAGAAACATTATGGACCCACACAAATGGGAACTGAACCCACAAATATTCAGAATGATAACACATAAATGGTGAAGCCCGGACATAGATCTGTTTGCTTCCCTAAAGAACTGCCAATTACAGAAATTCTGCACAAGGAGCTACCATCCACAAGCATGGAAAGTGGATGCCCTCTCATTCAGCTGCAAAAAAACTACAAGTATACACTTTCCCTCCTTTACCTCTCCTTCCAAAGGTACTCATAAAAGCCAGGCAGGAAGAGCCAAAAATGATCCTGATTGCACCAGACTGGCCACACCAGCACTGGTACCCAATCTTAAAGAACTTAGCACAAGACCCACCCTGGATTTTACATCAAATCCCACAGTTGCTGACACAGCACAACAATCAGATACTTCACAGCCAGCTAAAGACCTAGCTGCATGGAAAATTCCCTAGTCAAGCAAGCAATGCCTCTCTCCAAAGCTGTTATGGATGTCATTCTGGAGGCCAGAAGACCTAGCACCAGGAAAGCATACTCTGATAAATGGAAGAGATTTTGTGCCTGGAACCAAGCGTACAGCCCTGACCCTCTTGTACCAAACATTCCTCACATACTACAATACTTAACTGAGATGCTGGACAAGGGCCTCTTCTTTTCATCCATCAAGATCCACGCCTCAGCTATCTCTGCTCATTAAAACACGGATCCACCAATTTTTTCTAACCCTTTGCTCAAACAATACCGCAGAGGGGCTAAAAACATAAGACCACCCTGTAGAGCACCTACACCAACTTGGGACCTCAACTTTGTTTTGGAAAAATTAACTATACCTCCTTTTGAGCCAGCTAACACAGCAGAATTAAAATACATCTCTTGGAAAACTGCTCTGCTACTGGCAATAACATCAGCACGAAGAGTTTCAGAATTACAGGCACTAATGGCAGTGGAACCTTTCCTCATCTTCCACCAGGACAGGGTGTCTTTAAGAACTAACCCTATGTTTATGCCAAAGGTGGTATCAAGTGTGGCCCTAAACCAAACAATTCACTTGCTAACTTTTTATCCAAAACCACAGAACAAAGGGGAGAGACTACTACATTCTTTGGACATTCACAGACAGCTATGCTTCTACTTGGACAAAACCAAAGCTTTCAGAAAATCTGAACAATTATTGGTAGCATACGCTGCAGGAGCACAGGGAAAAGCCATTTCAAAACAGACTATTTCAAAATGGATAGGACACTGTATACGTTTCTGCTATACCCACCATGGGAAAGCTGTACCTAGCAGCATTAGATCTCACTTTATCAGAGCAACAGCCACTTCAACAGCCTACCTCAGAGGAGTACCTACCAAGGATATTTTGGAAGCAGCAACATGGAGTTCTGTGCATACCTTCACCAAACATTACCATTTGCCTTTATACTCCAAATCCAGAGCTAGCTTCACCACTGCTGTACTGCAGGGCCTTATAGCCACCCCTAATGCCTTATAGATCCAGCCTCCCTACCTCAGCTTTGGGATTCCACCCAAGTGTAATGACTGCAGCAGTGTAACACGATGAACAATAGTACAGTTTTGTACCTACCATAAATGTAGATGTTCGAGTGTTGACACTGCTGCAGTCCAGGTTACCCTCCCTCCTTCCCCTCTTACTATCTGGTACTTACCTAGGACATCTACCCTTTACTACCTATGGGGAGTATTTGCTGGTAACTAAAAATGGTTGTTTGCTTTTCTTTGGTATTGTTTACTAGCAATTTGAATTGCCTACCTATTTGGGGGAACCTGACATCTGGGGCAAGAAAAACTGAAGAAAATGGCGTCGGCTGCATCTTATATACCCCTGTCGCACTGACGTCAGGGAGGAAGTGACAGCAACTGACGCCGGACCAAGACTTTGGAACTCTGGCCGACTGCGGGACCGCCTGACGGCAGGATAACCCAAGTGTAATGACTGCAGCAGTGTCAACACTCGAACATTTACATTTATGGTAGGTACAAAACTGTACTTTTTTGTGATATAAAAAATGAGACCAAAATAAATAATTTCAAAACTTTTCCCACCTTTAATGTGACCTATAACCTGTACAGTTCAATTGAAAAACAAACAAATCTGTTATTGGAAAAAATATTTAAAAAAAAAAAAAAAAAGTTTGCACACCCTTAGACTAATATTTTGTTGAAGCACCTTTTGATTTAATTACAACATTCAGTCTTCTTGGGTACACACTTGCCATCAATTAAAGAGACTCTGATTAACCCCAAATAAAGTTCAGCTGTTCTAGTAGGGTTTTCCTGCCATTTACTCAGTTGTCTGCTACAGCAAAAGCCGTGGTTCGCAGAGAGCTTACAAAGCATCAAAGGGATCTCATTATTGAAAGGTATCAGTCAGGAGAAGGGTACAAAAACATTTCCACAGCATTGGATATACCATGGAACACAGTGAAGACAGTCATCAAAAAGTGGAGAAAATATGGGACAACAGTGACGTTGCAAGGAACTGGATGTCCCTCCAAAATTGATGAAAAGACAAGATGAAAACTGGTCAGGGAGGCTGCCAAGAGATCTACAGCAACACTGAGGAGCTGCAGGAATTTCTGGTAAGTACTGGCTGTGTACTACATGTGACAACAATCTGCTGTATTCTCCATATGTCTGGACTATGGGGTAGGGTTGCAAGCCGGAAGCCATTTCTTACCCAGAGAAACATCCAGGCCCAGCTAAAATTTGCAAAACAATATATCAAGTCTCTCAAAAGCATGTGGGAAATGTGTTATGGTCTGATGAGACCAAGGTTGAACTTTTTGGCCACAATTCCAAAAGGTACATTTGGCGCAAAAACAACACTTTGAATCACCAAAAGAACACCATTCCCATGGTGAAGCATGGTGGTGACAGTATCATCCTTTGGGGTGCTTTTCTTCAGCTGGAACTGGGGCTTTAGTCAAAGTGGAGGGAATTATAAACAGTTCCAAATACCAGTCACTTTTGGCCCAAAACCTTCAGGCATCTGCTAGAAAGATGAAGATGAAGAGGAATTTCACCTTTCAACACAACAATGACCCCAAGCATACATCCAAATCAACAAAAGAATGGCTTCACCAGAAGAAAATTAAAGTTTTGGAATGGCCAGACCTAAATCCAATAGAAAATCTGTTGGGTGACCTGAAGAGGGCTGTGCACAAAAGATGCCCTCACAATCTGACAGATTTGGAGCACTTTTGCAAGGAAGAATGGACAAATATTGCCAAGTCAAGATGTGCCATGCTGATAGAGTCCTACCCAGGAAGACTGAATGTTGTAATTAAATCAAAAGGTGCTTCAACAAAGTATTAGTTTAAGGGTGTGCACACTTATGCAACCAACTTATTATAAGTTTTTTATTTTTTATATTTTTTCCCCTAACAGATTTGTTTGTTTTTCAATTAAATTGTAAAGGTTATAGTTCACATTAAAGGTGGGAAAAGTTTTGAAATGATTTATTGTGGTCTCATTTTTTTATATCACAAAAAAATGGCATTTTAATAGGGGTGTGTACACTTTTTATATCCATTGTAGTGATAATCTGTTCTGTCATTCAGCTGTGCTGAATTCATTTTTTTGCAACTATATGTATATTTTTCATTTATTTTACACTCTAAAGAAATACCTTAACTATTGGCGACATACTTGCAACTCCACTGGTTTAGTTCTGAAGACAGAACACACTTTTTATAAACAGTAGATTTAGGCTGAATTTCCATGTTATACTTACACATGCACTGACCTTTGTCTAGACAGCGAGTCTGTGCAGTAGCACCTGAACAACTGTTTGTCCAGTGTCATCCTTACTTGCCTGCTTAATAATCACAGCATGCATCACTCTGTCTCTCCAGGAATACGCAAGATGCATTTGAATTCGATTTGTTTACTGGTCTTGATTACAACAGGCCCCATCTGAAATCTGCATTCCAGCTCACCTTTTGCATTTTTTAGTACAGGCAGGTATGCTCACTGCATCTACAGCCATTATAACTCGGGACTTGGCTGTCACCCATCTCTACATCAGCAGTCATCTAGTGACTGCAAACGCAGATCATCATTCTAAACCTGAAACCTTGTCAGTGCTGAAGTTTGGATCTTTTTAATATTGTCTATTCGATGCACCTTGACCACTTTATTTTTTGACATGAATGACATAGGTTCACAGCTACAGTGGCTTCCTTTGGTGTGCCATGAGCACACAAGAGCAGGTATGACAATGAAAGAACAATATGGTTCATTTTCTAAGTAACTAATGTTACATTAAAAACCTTGCCACGCTAGAGTTCTCACTGTATGATTCCTTAAACCTCTTGTAATAGAGGATGATGGGATATATGCAAATGATCCCTTAAGGACATCAGGTGTTTCAGCTATATGATTTCTGAATGCCCATGACTTTTGGATAATTGATAATGGATACATTCAGGTCAAGAAAGCCAAACCCCACTAGCTGTGTATATGCATGCTTCAGCCTTTTTTTTGACCTTGTCAGCATAGCATGTTTGGCTAGCCTTTAGAAATACAGGGTTGTTGTATCCAGCTGATGTCCATAACCATTAAGATGCCTGCAAAATATCCCAACTAACAACTAAATCACATAATAAAAAAGTCACACAGCCAGTTCAATTAGTAAAAACTACAATGCAAACTTAGCCAAGCTGGAGTTTTCACTGTGTGATTCCTTAAACCTATTGTTAATAGAGGACAATGGGAGTGGATTGGTTGTGTGACCTTTTTACTATGTGATTAAGTAACTAATGTTATTCAAAAAACAGACTGGAGATACAGTGCACCAGGTGGAAAACGGTAACTGCCGAAAATCTCACAGTTTAAAAATCAAACTAGTTTTTTTTTATGTACCATCTTTGTGATGTTTATGAGAGATCACTAACAGTTGTGGCTGGTGACTTCAAATCAAAGGGGGGCTGCAGGAAACAGCTGAATTGGTGGGGCCAATAGGTAGGGGTGTGGCCAACTAGAAAGGGGTGCAGCTACGCAATTAAATGCGCTGCCCTGGGTGCCACTGCCAAACTGTCATTATGAGTGTCCAATCAAGACAAAATGAATTATGGAAGAAAAAGATATTTCAGTGCATTGGCTACATGACAGCTTACTTAATATCTAGATGGAAACAAAAAGGTTGTGAGGCATGAAAAAATAAATTACTTTTTAAATACATTACTGGAATGCCAGTCAAAATCAAGTATAAAAAATCAAGCAGCACGCAACTCAAACCACTTCTCCTTGCACTGCAGTTCTAATTATAATTTATATTCAGCTTTATAAAAATACCAAGTAACATGCTGAAAGTAGCAATACTCCCACTTGTAAAAATGTTTCTTATTCAAAAAAAACCTGCTGCCTGACAACAATTATCTACTTGTTTTATGGGTAAAACATGAGCAAAGTAAAAAATGAACAGCAAACAAGAAACAAGCTCAAGATAAATTGCTTAAATGATTACTGCACAGATTATGGACTGCACATGATAGATTGGCATTCTGTTTAGTTTACAGGTAAAGTATGCAAAGATGACTGCAAGTCTCCAACAAATGTAACGAGATTCTGAAAATACTGTAATCCTGTCCTTTATTACAAATACTGTCATATGCATTTCAATACCCTAGGCTTATACGCTATCTAGTTATGTAAATATTCTCTGCATGGCAACAACAAAAAGGCTTTCAATGTTGGTAATTCTTTAACAGTATGCTTATTAAAGCTTACTTGCATCTTACAGCCTCAGACAAGCTTACCTGATAGTCATTAAAGCATTGCTACTTAAACACAGAGTAATGACAGGCATTTTCTGAATAAGAAGCATAAATCAACAGTATAAAATATGACAGAAAACCAGAACATTCTGCAAAATCAAGGACAGATGAAAAGCCACTGTAGTACTTGTGTCTGCCTTGGATGGGGGGATACTCTGCACACTTACACTGTATAACTGCTCCTTGCTTTGCTTGGACACATCCAGAGTCACTATGTGGGGGAGTGGGATGCAACAAGTATGTCACAATTTGAAATGTCGCTGGTTGACGGTGATAGCCCTAACACATTTGTCATACCTGTCAGCCTCAGAGCAAGACATCTGGACAAAGCCATGAACAGAAGTGGGACAAAGACCCAAAAATAAGGACAATTTGTACATATTGCTCTTATAAACTTAGAAATATAATAGACTAGTAGGTTTTGCATTAGAATAAATTTTCTGAAGGGTAGGAAATCTTAAACTCAAATGTCTGTCATTAATATCTAACTTTAGTCTTTAATGGTTTGCCACTAATTTGCCAGAAAACCACAATTTTATCAAAAATGGACCAAAAATGTGATCAAAAATATAAAATAGCCACACAATACAGCTGGGAACCTGTCAAAGAAGGGACACTTTTTAATATTAGTACTGTTAATTTGAGCAGCTAACAAAATAAGAGAATCAAAATTAAAAGTAATCTATAACTCTGATCATTACAATTATTTATTAATTGTAAACCCTCCACGTTTTCTTCCAAATTTGCCATTTTGCGGAGGAAGTATTAGGGGGAGAGCAACATTCTGAGCCAAAATCAGGGGCAGTTAAGAGGTTTGGATATACCTAATTCTACAAAGTGATTTACTTGCATGTACCTCTCATCCTCTTAAGACAGGAAATCTGGACAAGGCTAAATATATTGGGGGGACATACAAACAGTACTAAAACTTGTTCTTGTATAAATTTAGTTGATAGAACAGCAGGTCTTGATTTAGCATGCATTTTTCTGAAGAGTAGGAAGTCTGAAACTCAATGTCTGTCATTATTTAGTGACTTCATTCCTAAATGATTTGCCAGAAAACCATAACTTTTATGAGGAACAAACCAAAAATAAGAATCAAAAATCTAATCATTCTGCAAATATCTGGACAGTTAAGAGGTATAGTTCAATGGGGACTGTCTGAGTTTGCCACCCTCCCCCCCCCTCACAAAATCATGGTAGAATGGGGAGTCCCCCTGCAGCTATTCCAATATCCCATTACTTGGCTATTTCACCCCATTTAACATAAACACTGTAATGTGCATACTGCTTTATTTCTACGATGATTTGGATTTCATTTAAAAGTTTTATTTTACATTTTACAGCACAAACACTAATAGACATTTGCTAAACAAAGCAATGCAGTCTCACAATGAAAATAGACTTAGCATTAAAACTTATCAGCCCTTGAAACTCACATTCATTGAAACAGCATTGAAACCCACATTCAAAGAAAATACATCTGGCCAGTGGCAGATAAAGATTAACTTTGGGCTGTTTTCAAATCATAGGCCCCTTGCACAGGAAACATACATGTGTTCTTTGATACGCCTTCCTGATTGTATTAAATTATATTCCTCGTATAATACAGTACAGCTGTTAGAGGGCATTTTAAGCTTATTGTTTTGAACATTTTTCCAGTAAATGAAACAAAATGCATGCACTAATAATGACAAAACTGCCAAGTTCAGAACATTTCCATCATAAAAGTCTACTCAAACTTCTAAAATCCACCAGTATTAGTAAATATGCACAATCTCTGCAGAAGTAATCTATCTAAATAATTCCACATTAAAGAGATCTGTAACTAATGAAGAGGTTACTGCTAGCAAACAACTTTATATTTCATTGTTTCATCTACAAATAAAGTGCCTGTTGCCATTGAGGAATACATTGCATATGTTAAAATAAAAAATGATAAGCTAGTAATATTGCAATAGGGAATGGATGGCAAATTGAGAACAGGTTAATTGTTACTAGGTATCTCCACCACAGAGGACATTCTCAGGACTGCAGCATCCCCCCTCTTTAAAAGTACAACACAGTACAGTATCAGCAATGCATCTATATACTGTGGGAGTAGAACCCACAGCCTTCTTCATCAAAAGCAAGTACACTACCTGTTGTGCTATTAACAATACAAGCAGACTCAGCATAAGCAGCATTAAACTTTTTTCAAGCTCTCAGCTCCCTGAAAAATCCACTTGACACTCAACTGTATCGCTCAACTTTGAAGCACAAGAAATCTGGAAAAAGACAAAATGTATTGGGGGGGGGGAGACAAAAGCAGAAAAATTAGGGACACATTTTAAACATTGCTTGTATAATCTTGGAAGTTGCAGTTGCTAGAATAAAATGCTGTGTTACCACCATGCATTTCACTGCCAAGTCTTGAACCCTGGACCCTGTGCACTACAGTCAGAGCAACATATCACTATGCCAAATCAGCTGTTTCTTGAAAGACAGGTAGACTGAAACATAAATGGCTATCATTTAGTGAATTCAGTTCTCACCATAGCTCTCAACCTCTTAGCACAAAACACATAGACAAAGCCAATAATGAAGGAATGCAGCTCCCAAACATATTCAGTGAATTCAGTTCTCACCATAGCTCTCAACCTCTTAGTACAAAAAACCTGGACAAAGCCAATAATGGGGGAATACAGCCACAAAAATAGGGACAAATTTCAAATATTGAATAAAAAGTTTTGTGTTACCATGTACTTTCTGAAGAATATGAAGTCTGAAATTCAAATGCCTGTCATTATTCAAAATTAAAAAAAACCCACAAATTTCACAAGAACAAAAATATAAGGCAAAAATTTCGCAAGTGGTAATGGGTAGGGAATTCAAACTCTTGCTACCTGTTCTGAATGTACAGGATTTGAGTCTAGCCACCAGGTATATTTCCTGAGTTCTCTAGCCAACAGGTATATTTAACTGTGTCATTTTATACACACACACACACACACACACACACACACACACACACACACACGCACACACGCACACGCGCACACACACACACACACACACACACACACACACACACACACACACACACACACACACACACACACACACACACACACACACACACACACACACACACACACACTCCCCTACACACCTACCTGAACCCAACTCCATTACTGCAAAGCCCTTCAAAATCCACATTCATTGCTGAAAAGTCCATTCAAAGCTCTTCTGCAGTAAAATCCACATTCAATGCTGTGCGAGAGCATGTCCTTCCCCTCTCACGAGAGCAAACTGCTACCCAGCCTGCAGATGTTGCAGTCCGATTCCCTTCCAGTCTATGCAGTACAACTGCATAGATTTCTGGGATCTCTGCTGTTGAATGCTGTATTCCTAATCCTAACTGCTGGTGAGACAGTCCAATATGCTCCAGACTGGTTCACCAGCAGTCCGGAGATCGGGAAATGCTGTGAGTGCTCATGCGCAATGTTTTCTTTTACTTTTATTTTTCTTTTTTTTACTTTTATTTCCTTTTCTTTTTTTTACTTTTATTTCCTTTTCTTTTTTACAGTTGGGGGCTGCAGTCCTGCAGCCCAATAACATGAACAGCCCCTGATCACTAATGAGCTGAAATCTGGAGATAATGATGTTGCCTGGGCAAAACAGCATTAATTTACAGGAAGGGAGAGGAAGAACTTGGGCAAAGCAGCTTAGTTTACAGGAAGGGAGAAGGACAATTTAAATGGAATTAATGCTTAAATGTTTACTGCTTAGCTTTTTTACTCAAGATTTCTGGACAAAGTCAAGAATAATGGTGGACAAAGGGCCAAAATCAGGGAAAAAATTTGAAATGTTACTCAAATCCAAAATTTAATATAACAACAGGTTTTGCATCAACATTCATTTTTTGAACTAAGAAGTATGGAACTGTGATGTCTGGCATTATTGACTGCAGTCATCTATGATTTACCAAACATTTTATGAAGGACAAGGCAAAAATATGTGGTAAACTCTTGGACAGTTTGCAAATTTCTGGACAGTCGACAAGTATGCTAATAGGAAAAACGGCTATGATGGTTTTATTCAGCAGATAGGCATATAGAGAAAGATACATTAAGGCCCTTAAAATGGTAGGAGATATCTTGCACCAACAGATGTAGATTTTGTATCAGTCAGCCATCAGCAAGACTTTATACGGATGGTAGATTATTACACTCAAAACACTTGGTGATGTAACAAGGAAGGTGCCAGCCTACTAAACAAAACATTAGCGGATATAATAAGGAAGGTGTCAGCTTACTAGACATGTTCTGACATTGTCCTAGAGTACATGACAGATGGAAACAATGCAAAAGACAGAGAGCAGGGATGTTTGTCAAACCATTAATATGAAACTATTATTATTTTTTTTTTGGTTTGGGTATTGGATGGTGGGATGGACATAGGCTGGTGAAGGGAAAGGAAGAAACTCAAGTAAAATTAACTACTTCATATATTCCAAAATCAGTTATTGTACAAGAATGGAAGATGAGGGATTGTAGTCATTTAACAAATGAAAAATGACCACCTAAAATTGCCGAGAAGCATTTTAAGAGATTTTAAACATAAATGACAGAAATAAATAAATAAAATGACAGAATAAATGATAGAAGAAAGTGCTCATTTGCTATAATCTTTTTTGAGTAATATTTAATTTTGTATACATTAACCATTTTGGGGGGTATCTTTGAAACCAAATTGCATGCTATGTATATAACAATTTGGTAAAGAAGCTGATGATTTGTTTCTACCTACATAATTGCTTATAGCAACCTGTTTAGGTATCAGTGTGTTTATGTATTCATCAGTCCTGAAAACTGAGAGAGTTGTTTCAGGTAATTTGTTTCCTTGTTACTTGTTTCAAATGTTTTTTGTACTTAAATTATATATGTCTGTTGTTATAAAATTTACTTAAAAAGGGGGTATTGTTATTCACTAAACAGAGGAAACAAAATTCATCTTAAATAGTAAACATGGACTGCAAACTGTTTCTGCTATGTTTTTTTTCATTTAAATGTTTGGGCAAACTATAGACTCTGTTTGCTGTTTGCAGCTTTATCAATCTGCATACCTAGTGGCTGTATCATGCATATTTGTTATTTCGGAGGTCTGTTTGATCAACAACTATGCTTGTATCTGTGCAGGGTAATAGTTCTTAAAACAAACAAATCTCACAGAAATGCGAATATATTTAGCGGCCACTCCATCAGTAACATTGATATTTTGACCCAAATCTATTTGCTTTTTCAATAAATTGCAGTGCTCTGCAGCTTCTTCTAAAACATGCTCTTTTTTCTCTCTCATTTTCACCTTTTAGACCTCATTACGTTTTTTTACTACCATTACACTATTCTTGCCAACCGTACCGTGGTGGTGCTGCTGCAGTATCGTTGTCGCCTCACAGCAAGACGCTGTCCGGTTCGATTCTCAGCTAGAGCGTCTTCTGCGTGGAGGCATGCATGAATAGGCGTACCTTCGTTGAAGGTTGTACGTCAGGGATGGTAACTCAGCATGTAAAAATCAACTACCAATCAGTAGCGGACCGGAGTTCCGCTGTGGCGACCCCTAACCGGGGAAAGCCGAAAGACACAATAACAATGACACTATTCTTGCCAACTCTTCTTAAGAGAATTGCTTGAGTTATGTCTCTCCTAGATAACATTCTGCCAGTTATATCAATATGGAATATAGTCTTTTAAAACTGGTCTCCCTCATAGATTGTTGGTGTTTTATCATCTGATGAAGTCTTGTTGGGACGAAAACATGGTGAATCACTTAAGTGTTTATGCGTTTTTTAAGTTTATGAATAAAAGTGACAATTCCACGTGGTTGTGGTTTGCCCGGTGCTTCACAAGTGCCTTCAGTCAGCTCCTATTTGATATTAGCTCAAGGTCTACTTTGGAATGGCCTGTTGTTGGAAAAAGCTTCGGATTTAAGCTGGCTGCCAAGAAAGATAGTCAAACATCTGGCACAAACACAGAGACTTTATGGAGAAGAAAGATGGAATTTAACTGAACAAAATAGCTTCATCAAAACAGGAATATATATTGTTAGCTGATTTTTGAACTGAAAAGGAATGCTAGATAGACCTGCTGGACTCATAGTTATGATGCAAGGATAAGGCAGAAACAGAAATGGAAACTCAGCCAAGTTCCTTACTGCTGTATTTTGCTGTGATACTAAAGAACTCCTTGTCTTTTTGGACAGTGATGTAGAACATGTAACATTAATAAGAAGTCTTTAATTTTGAATATGCTAAAGTTTCTGAATTCACTTTTGTTTGGAAGACATTTTTAAAACTGTTCACATCAGAATGCAAACACCTCTGATTACATGTACATTAAATAGGTACAGACTGGAATATGCATGTGACACTGAGTATGACAAAGTACAATGTCTTTGAAAGATACAAATGCGTCTGGGGTCTGACTGTAGCTTCATCAAGACACAGTGTTTGAATGCAAGATGGTAGCTGATATCTCAAAGATGTCGTGTCTCAGAAATGGCAACATGTAGTTAGTAGATGAAGCCCTCATAGGAAGTGGCAACAGAAAATGTCTTTTCAGCACCACTTGAAGACATAGTGTTTATAAAATCATTCTGAATAAATAGCTTATTGGAAGCACTACAATAGCCAGGTGTGAAGGTATGAAGAAGTATTAACAATGCAGAGCAGAAATGTTTTGTTTAGCACTTTCAGTGATGATCCACTTTTAGAAGAGCGGACTGTTTCATTGTGAGTTTTTTTGTTGTGTATCCCCTTCCCCCAACACACCTTTGTGAGGATTTTTGAAGAGCAGCATACAAATTGTGCAGCTGTGCTTCCTTTCCAGCTGTGTAATATTTGTGCCCCTGTTTACCCCCAGAATCCAGTTGGACAGCATCAGATTGTGTTTTTCTTTACCAGAGGGAGACCAAGGAAACATAGGTTCATAGGTTCATAGGTTTATACTAGGCTAACTGCCCTAGGGCATTTATAAGCCTAGCCCAAAGTTATGTGGCTTACGCCGCCCCTTATGTTAGAAATACTGTACCCATTAGTTTGTTTTGTCTCTGTCCAGTAGTGATACAGAGATGATTCCCGGGGTAAACCTACGATCTCCCATCCACCGGTCAAGATTTCTCTTGAACAGAGCCAGCGAGGTGCTCTGCCTCACATGGACCGGGATTTTATTCCACAGCATGGGGAGTCTTTGGGTGATAAATCTATCCCTCCAGCATGTCCTATTTATATCCGTGCTAAGGTTTAAGTCGCTTGCTCTAGTGGTTTTGGTGGATTTGTTTTTTTTGAGGTGGAGCATGTCCATTAATTCCGGGTTGGTCATGGCCTTGTATGTCAGGCACAGGTCACCTCTGAGCAGACGGTATGCAACTGAATAGAGTTGGAGTTTCTTCAGTCTGGCAGCATATGACAGGTTTTGGAGTCCCTTTATCCTTTTGGTGAGGAACTTTTGGGGTCTCTCCAATTGCTGCAGGTGTCGAGTGAGATACATCCCGAATGGGGCATTGTACTCGATCATTGGTCTGATAAGTGAAGAATACAGGGGAACAATGACCTCACTTGATCTGGATGTGAATCCCTTCATGATCAGGTGGGCAATGTAGAAGGTCTTTCGAACCACTTTAGCAACGTGAGTGTCAAACGAGAGGCCACTGTCAACCTGGGTCCCCAGGTCCCTGATAACCTCTTCTGTGATTAGTGGGTTGCCACCTATATGGTAGCTTGGGGTTACCTTGTTTTTCCCGAAGGGTATGACTATACACTTTTTTGCATTTAACTTCAGGCCATGGCTCTGGCAGCAGCTATCAGTTTCTGTGAGACCCCTCTGAAGGATGTCTGCGTCCAATGTACTATCCACTATGGCACCCAGTTTGCAGTCATCCGCAAACTTTGTCAGCCATAGTCCTCCTATGTTTGCCTGTACTTCTGAGAAGTAGATGCCGAACAATAGGGGGCCAAGGACTGAGCCCTGTGGGACTCCACTTGTAACGGGCTTGGAGTCTGACATGGCTCCAGCAACTCTAACCCTGTGGGTTCTGTCCTTTAGCCAGTTTGCAACCCATCTTGTGACATATGGGTTTACATTTAAGCTGGTAAGTTTCTCTATAATACCCGAGTGGGGTATTGTGTCGAAAGCTTTTGCAAGGTCAAGGTAGGCTGTATGGACTGCCTTTCCCTCATCAATGGCCTTGGTGACTGTTTCGAAGAAGTCAGTCAAGTTCAAAAGGCAAGATCTGCCCTTGACAAAGCCAAGGTCTGCAAGTCCCCAATGTCCTTGTTTATGAGTTCCATTATGATCCTCTCCATAGCTTTGCAGACCAGGCTTGTTAAGCTTATGGGGCGGTAATTACCAGGGTCCGTAGAGGCACCGCCTTTGTGGAGTGGGACCACAGTTGCCGTACGCCACTCCTTGGGCACATATCCTGTGGTGAGGCTAAGATTAAACAGCTGCCTTATGTGTGGGTTTAGTTCTTCATTAAGTTCATGTAGCACACAGCCAGGGACCCCATCCGGTCCCATTGACGCTGTGTTTTTAGCTTTAGAGAGAGCAGCTTTCACCTGCGCATTTGAGATGTCTGGGAGGCTACACTCAGTTGGGATAGTTATCTCTCCTTTTCCGGGGGAGAGGGGGGTGAAGTTTGCGCTGAACCTGTCTGCCAGTATGTTGGCAATGTCTGTGGTTCAGTGATTTTTGTATCATTTTGGACTAATTCTGAGCATATCTGGGAGTTTCCACCCAGGTTTCTGACATAGCTGAAGAAGGCCTTATGATTGTCTTTTGAATCTATGGCAATTTTTCTCTCAAAGTTGGCCTTGGATGATTTTATGAGGGATCGTAGTTTCTTGCTAGTGCTGATCAAAGATGCCTTCCCTTTTTGGGATTTTGCTCTATCATGTAATAGCTTTCTCCTCTTATTGTAAAGTTTGTTTATGGCTGGGGTCCACCAGACTGGACGTTTGCCCTTGGTGGAAAGAGTCTTGGTTTTATTTGGGATTGCCTGATCCATATAGTCCTGAAGGTGTTCATAGAAGGCATTTGTAAGGGCTTCCGCAGCTTGGGTTGTGGTTTCCATTGGCTCGGGGCCTTGAAGGATACCACACCTGTCTTGAGTAGTGTGAAGTCTGGTTTAGAGAAGTTCTTCACTGTGGTCTTTTTTGTTTGGGGTGGGGGCGGGATGTGGATTTCTAGTGAGATTAGTTTATGATCTGATCTCACCAATGAGGGATATACTTCCGGTGTGGAGCATTTTGTCCCCATGTTCGTGATGATGAGATCTAGTATATTTTCTCCTCTTGTGGGGACAGTGACTAGTTGTTCCATGGCATTTGAATTTATGAACTCCAGGAACCTTTGGGCTAGAAAGTTTGGGCTTGAGTAATGTTCCCAGTCTATATTCAGGTAGTTGAAGTCACCCAATATGATGGTGTTTGGTGATACATTTATACCCTCCAGTGTCTTCAGGAAGGCTGTGTGGGTTTCCTGAGTTTGAGAGGGTGGCCTGTAGCATGCTACAAATTGTAGAGCAGTTTTGCCTATGGTTAATTGCACCTGGATGGTTTCCGATGCTTGCGTAGCCACCAACCTGGAGGTGTGGGTATCCTTGATGAATATGGATACACCCTCCTTTTGTGGTGTGGTCCGGGTTTTGGGGCTGGAACGCATGATATGAGATGAAACCTGATAGTGCCGGGGTGCTCTCAGGAGCCTTGAACCAGGTTTCAGTCACAGCACAGACATCGATGTTCTCCATACTGAGAAGGGCCTTGAGTGCGTGCATTTTGAGATTTAGACTTCTGGCATTGAGCAGCATTACCCTTAGTTTCTTCACGTTTTTGTTTTCTAGGGTGGTAGGTTTAGAATTTGAGCCTTGCCTAAAAAAGGCAGTATGGGGGTGGCAAGAGCCTTAGCCAATATCCGGAATCCCAGGGGTGACAGGTGCAAGCGGTCCCTTGCGAAGCAGCGTGGCTTGTCGAGCATGTCATCCCAGGCAGACAGGCACTGGATCCCCTTTGAATGACACCAGAAATTAAGCCAATTGTTAAAGCTGATCATCTTGTCACTATATTGTGGCATCATTCGTGGTGAAGGTAGGATACTGCTCAAGGTCAGGGTCATACCTGCCTGGGCTACATAATCAGAAAGCTCCTCTATGTCTCTTTTCATGTTGTCCAGGGAGGTACATCTCAGGTCGTTCACACCAGCATGGACAATGACTGTGTCATACTTGTACTTGCCGTGGAGTGACCTGAGTGCTTGTGTTATGTGGCGGATTCTAGCGCCCGTTAGGCAGCTTACAGTGACCCTCTCCTTGTTCAGCCTGGTGAGTGGGACGTCAGTGTGTCTGACTATGGAGTCACCTATGACAAGTATGTTTGGTGTTGTATTTGGCCTTAAGGGCAGTGACTGCTTTGCACACTGATTTTGTTGTTTATGTGTTGTTTGTGTGGTGTATTGAGTTTGCAGTTGCTTGGGTGTCTGCTTTGGAGGCCTCTGCTGTTTAGGTAAATTTTTACTCAGAGCCTCCCAGTATGTCTTAGTGTGTTTATGTGTTTGATTCAGTGGTGTGGTTGAGTTATGTGAGACTGGTATTGTGGTGTGTGTAGTTGCCTTCTCCTCCTGCCTGGTCTTGCCAGTCCTGAGTTGAGAGAGCTCAGCCTCCAGTCTGGCTAAATAGCTGCATCTCTCACAAGTGTTAGTGTTACGTGGGAGGAGGAGAGGGTTGTCCGTGTACATGAGGCAATTGTAACATTGTCTCAGAATTCCCAGATTCACCAACTGGGCAGGAGAGGACGCCAGCATCTGACCCTTCGACATGCTAGAAAGAATTATGAGTTGGTATGAGACAGAAAAGTAGTGGGCTTAGCAGGGAAGGGGGCACTCCTGGGGGGTTTTGCTAGTGAGAGATTTGTATAATATAGGAGTGCTTGACCTGCAAAGAGAATGCTTATAAGACAAGAAATATGCTTATAAGACAAGTGCTGAGCTTTTTGAGAAGAAAAAGCTATTTGGAACAAGTGCTGCACTTTTTAGTGAAGGTGTAAACTGTTTAGGTTCCTAACAGAGCAGTTCTAAGGGAAAAATTGAAGAACAGACTTTCTGGAGCCAGAAAGAGTTTAACCTTGTTTAACCGGCGCTGCCCGATGCTGCTCTAGTGGCAACTCCGCGCTAAATCGCGCTAAAGCACGTTAAAGTGTGCTTGATAGCAGGGGCTGGAAAGAAGCAGGAATAGACCCAAAACGGACAATAAAACTACAGTTTCAAGTCAGTAACCACCTCTACGGGGGGCAGGGAAGCTGCTCAATGTTATTCACTGCCACTGATCAACAGAGAGACCCTCCTTCAGCCCAAGCAAAAATGGCCTCACAGAAACTTTCAAACAGTTCAGGAACAGCAAGCCTGTAACTGAACTTTTTTAACTCTCAGAAAAGTGGGAAAAAGCAAGATTTTTTTTTGTTTTGTTTTTACAGAGATAGCAGAGGTTCACAAGTAAAATCAAGTTATAACAGTGCAGTAAATGACCCCACACAAGAGTTCTAGGTCAAGGACAGAAAATATGCAAGTTTTAAGAAAAAAACGATTTAAAATTAAGTGCAAACAGGAAATTCAGCAAACAGCTTTTGGTTGTGCTCTAAATACAGCTACTAATACAGAAATCAAGTTTAACAAGCCAGAAAAAGCTCAAGCTAGGCAGCTATGCAGAAAAACTTAGCAAATAAACAGAGAAAAAATACTTAAAATCTCAAAAGTGGCTCCCTTCTTCTCTCAGCTGATTCCTCTGTAGTAACAGTAGTGATGCTACTGTTCAAAAGCCTATGGATCTCTTCTTCAAATACTAAGATACACAAACAGGGTCTGTGAGGGTAGAAATCATATGACAGGATACACAAAGGGAATCTACAAGGTAAGCATTCATACTGTAACACACACAGAGTGTTGTAAAGCACTATTGCCACAGCATATGCATATACAAACGGGGTCTGCAAGAGAAGCCATCACACTTTAGGGTACACAAAGGGGGCATTGTGAGGGAAGCAATAATACTCCAGAATACATAAAGGGGTGGGGGTGTCATAAAGGGAAGCAATAGTATACTGAGATACATATATATGGGGTTTAAAGCTTTGTCATCTACCATGTTTTGTAGTATATTTGTTAATTCCAGGACACATTTCACATTTTCTGCATAAATACTTTTCTATTATAAGCAACATTCTTAGAATACAAAATGTTGTAACCTGCTCCCCAAAAGAAGAACAGCGTTGGACAATGACATTTTTTTTTAAATCTGTCTTACAGAGCACCAGTATGACACATTATCTTTATTATTACAAACCATGGTATCGTTTGCATGCAGGATGCCCGTGTGGCATATTGACATTCACTACCACAGGGTAATATTCAGCCATGTGCACAGGCTGATATTATGTCAGACTGTTTGGTATTCACTGCCATGGCTCCATGTTCTCCCATGTGTACAGAGTGATATTATGGCACACTGTCTGACATCACTACCAGAGGACAGTGTTCTGTCATCTACACAGGATGCCATTGTTACACATTATTTGGTATTCACCACAACAGGCACATTTTCTACCATAAGCATAGAGTAACAATATGGTACAATGTCTGGCAGTTGCTGTCACAGACCCATGTTCTGTCATATATACCGGATATCAGTATGGGACATTGGTATTCACCATAACAAGTACATGTTCTGTTATCTGAATAAGGTGACAATATGGCACACTGTTTGGTATCAGTGCTATGGGTCCATGTTCTGCCATGTGCACAGGGTGATATTATGTCACACTGTTCGGTATTCACTGCCATGGGTCCATGTTCTGCCATGTGCACAGGGGTGACAGTATGCTACAATGATTGGTATCCATTGTCCGAACTGTTAGTACCACTGAACTGGTAGCAATGCTCACATCTGGTTAAAATAAGCGCATTACCAGACGTTAACAATTTCAAAACTGCGTATTTATGGTTGTGCTTTTATCATGAAACTCATAGTGTCATAATGCATACTCACCCATCTATTTATTTTTTATTTGTTTCTTAACTGTGGAAGCCAACTATGACTAACCTAGGAGCACCATCTGGTTAAGTGACTTACTCATAGTCCGTCTTTAGACAAATGAAAGTTGAAGGGAATCAAACCTTGGGTTACATCGTGAATCTCATTAGTATCTCATATTCTTAAACTTCTACTCTAAACTGCATGTGGTTAACATTTGGGATCCTTAAAATGCTTTTCTTTTCAAAAATTACACTAAAATAGTCAGCTGGGTACAAACGACCTATTTCCTTTGATCAGTACCTTCAAATGCTAGTCAACAATTACATGCAAAAATGAGCACTTCTTAGCTAACAGTTCTGAAATTTGAGCAAATTTGAACCCAGTCCAGATCAGATTAGGATTACCTGCAGACCAAGGACTATTTGCAGAAGGTTCGACTTGGCTGATAAGGACCGTAGTTTAACTTTATGCTATATTTTCAGCGCATTTGTGTTCTCTCTAATATCCTGAGCAGGACATCAATCCTGTAGATGCACAGATAGCATTATATTTTAGAAAGCACTGTGGCTGACCTTATAGCACAGGCAGCTCATCTCTGGGACAGTATAACCGCATTTGTAAAAGGGGGCTGTGAAGATAATGACAACTAGCTTTCATCTCCTGTTGTAATTAAATAAAAACACTTTACAAATACACCTGCTGTGAGCAATGACTTGAAAATGAGAGGGTCTTATGGAGTGAATTCCGTTGGTGAGAGTTGAATGTGACATCGTTATATCTCTGGGGATTTTTATTCATTGTATTTTACACTGTTAGTCACTAATCTTTAAATAAACAGAGATTTCCTAGCAAACCGCAGAGACGTGTAAATAGTAAAAAAAGCATGTGAAGTGAACTTTTGTTACCATTTCACACATCTGACTTTTTAAACTAAGACACAAACCAGTTTTTCTGCCTGGGTTGTCTGTTGCACACATTATTACATTATTTTAAAAGTAACTTGAGACTGTGTATTTGCTCAGTGATGTGAGATCTGTGTTTCCCATTTAGCTTCACTTGGATGCTACAGAGGTTTCAGATGCATTTTGTCTGTATATTTATGGACTCCTATGAGACCTGACTGATGTCCTTCAAGGATGCATCTGCAGTCCTAACATATGGGTTGTCCTGCCTCAGGCAGCCCTTCGGTCGGCCGGATTCCAAAGTCTGGGTCTGGCCTCGGCTGATGTCGCACTTCACCCGACGTCATAGCTGCTGTGAATTGGGTATAAAGGCATCAGCCGACGCCATTTTCCTCAGTCTTTCTTGCCGCGCGGTGCCCGAAGCAGAAGCTGTTCGCAAGTGCCGGTCGGTCAGATCCAGAGATTTCTACTACCGAAGACTTCTAAAAAGCTAAGTACCTCGTTGGGGACTCTTTCTTGCCTCAGCCGATGTCAGAAAAAGTAAATAATTGTTTAACTTGTGGGAAACAAATACCTCATAAGGATTTCCACTCTTACTGCCTTTCTTGCTTAGGCCCAGACCACGACGTATCAGCTTGTCTAGCCTGTGCTTCCTTCAACCGACGGACACTTAGACGTCGGTCGGAGTTTGCAGAGGAGTTTTTTGGTCCCGCTTTTGCTTACAAAATGCCATCGGAGACTCCGACTTCACAATTAGCTAAAAAGCGTAAGGAAAAGGACCGACACTCGCGGTCCGCGGTTTCGGCCGAAACCGCGGTTAAGCCAACCGCGAGTGTCTCAGTTTCGGCTGAGACCGAGTCCTCGGTTCTTCCTTCGGCCGAAAGCATGCCTCCAACAGCCGAGGCCTCACACAGCATGGCTGAATCTGCTACTGAAATTTCCCCTGCTGTAGCAGGCACCCAGGATTTATCAGATACTATTCCTTTAGACATATCTACTCCTGCACGTGGAGCTGCTAGGCCCCCTGCATCTATGTCCATCAAGGCTTTTTCTAGGGCTAAAGCAGCTAAATCTTTTAAGGCCTTGCCTGCTAAAACCCCCTCACACAGGCCTACCTCTAGTTCCCAAATGCTCAGCCTGGCTGAGGATCTCATTTCTTTGATCAGGGGATCCCAACCTCACCCAGACAGGGCCTCTCAACCCCCTCCAGAGAAGAGGCCTAGAGCAGAGCCCCCGGATCCAGTTTCTACAGACTATTCCTCGGATGATTCAGAAAACTCAAATCCTCCAGAAGGCCCTTATTCTCCTTATGAGGATTCTGATGCAGAAGACTCCATTCCTTCTGCCTCTCCTCCTGGGGAATTTTCTTTTGGGGAAACCTTACATGCTATGAGAGAGCAATTTCAATGGCAGGGCCAGGATTTTTCAGATTCAAGGAAAAGGCTTAGGACCTTTTTACATTTACCACAGCATAAGCCTTTAGCCATTCCTCCAGTACTAACAGTTGTGGATGATGCATTTAATGATGCCTGTACTGCCCCTGACTCTCTTCCCCCGGCCCCTGCTAAGCCCGGCAGATATTACAGGGTCCCGGACACACACTTTCACTTGTATAAGGCTCCTATTGCAGATCCTGAAACCATTTCACAGGGCCCCAAAGCTGTAGCAGTTGCCTCTGCCAAAAACCCCCTCTGAAAGAGAATCTAGAGCATTAGAGAGATGGGGTAAAAAAGTTTATACTTCTGCTACTCTTTCGGCTAGGGCCTTAAACTGTCAATTCCACATGATTCAGTATCAGGAATTTTTGTTAGACCAGCTAAATAAAAACTGTCCTCTCCTGAACCTATAGACCGTAAGTCCCTTCAGGATTTGGTACATAACACTCAGCAGGTCAGTAATCATTCCTTAAAATGCGGCTATGATGCACTGGAGGCTTCCTTTAGATCAGCTATGACTGGAACAGTGATCAGAAGGTATGCATGGTTAAAAGAGCAATCCTTACCAGACCATGTAAAGTCAAAGCTCCTAGATGCTCCCATGGAGAAACAAAGTTTGTTTGGCTCCCCTGCACAGCAAGTGCTAAAGAAGGTCGAAGAAAAAGCAAAATCTGTCCAAACAGTCAAGGATTTCTTACAGGTCCAGCCTCCGAGGTTTAGTAGAAATTGGCCTTCAAAGAATTGGTCCTTTTCAGACACCTCCAGAGCACAGAGAGGCAGAAATAGGCGCCCAAGAGGCAGAGGTCAATCCAGAGGTGCCTACAGGGGACGTCAGTGGCAGCCTAACAACCAGAGAAGCACTGCCACAGATCCAGCTACTACCACTTCCACAGGGCAGACACAATGACTTGACTCTGATACCGCCTACCAGGGAACAACTGGAAGCACCCTTAGGTGGAAAGCTAGCCTTATTTTCCATAAACTGGCATTACATTACAGGAGACAAATGGATTTTACAGACAATAGACAAAGGCTACAGGTTTCACTTCCACACTCTACCAAAAAAGAGAGGAATGCCAAACCTACCACCAAACCAAAAAACAAACGCTCTAGGACAAATCAACCACTTACTAAGGATGAGAGCTATAGAAAAGGTACCGCCTATGGAACAAGGACAAGGATTTTACTCCAGACTTTTCTTGATACCAAGGAAAGAAAACCAATGGAGGCCTATTCTTGACCTGTCCGCTCTGAACACATATCTCATTGTTCCAAAATTCAAAATGCTGACCCTACAGCAACTTCTTCCCATGCTGGGCAAGGAGTCTTGGCTGGTGACTCTAGATCTCAAGGAGGCATACCTGCACATCCCTATACGACCAGATTGTAGAAGATACCTCAGATTTCTTGCAGGATCAGAGCATTATCAATTCTCAGCATTGCCCTTTGGCTTATCTACTGCGCCCAGAGTATTCACGAAATGCCTGGCATCAGTAATTGCTCATTGCAGGCTTCAGGGAATTCAGATTTATCCATACCTGGACGACTGCCTAATACAAGCGGACAACAAGACCAAATTAACAAAAGATTTGGAAAAGGTTATACAACTACTGCAAGCCCTGGGATACACAGTCAACATGAAAAGTCAAGGCTGGTACCATCCCAAAGGATAACATTCTTGGGTGCAGAACTGGACACTTCAAATCAGATGGCATTTCTCACAGCAGAAAAGCAAAAGCAACTACCACTCTATTTCATGGCATTAACAACACAGAACCAGCTTACAGCAAGAAAAGTCCTGCAAGCCCTGGGTTACATGGCATCCTGCATAATATTGATTCCACATGCCAGGCTGCATATGAGGAAGTTGCAATGGTACCTAAGGAATATATGGTCTCAACACAAGCACAGTCTAGAAGCCCAGATTCCAATAATTCCATGCCTGAAACAAGAATTCCTGTGGTGGGCTCAGGCCTGTCAGTTGAACAGAGGACTGCCTTTCCACAAACCTCGCCCAAGCCAGACTATCACCACGGACGCCTCAGACCTAGGCTGGGGGGCACACATGGTGGACAAGTGTATACAAGGCCTATGGACACAAGACCAGCTGAACCTACACATAAATCAAAAAGAGATGCTGGCAGTGAAACAGGCACTTCAGACATTCAGACCGTTTCTTCAACAGGGTCATTTGCTGATAAGGACGGACAACACTACAGTCATGTGGTATATCAACAAACAGGGAGGCACACACTCATATCCTCTATGCTGGATGGCAATGGACCTGTGGAATGTGGCCCTGAACCTCAACATTCAGCTCCAGGCCATATTTGTGCCAGGAAAAGAAAATATACTAGCAGACACCTTAAGCAGATCTACCACGGATGCCCACGAATGGAAGCTGCATCCAGACATCTTCAAATCCATTACAAAGAAATGGGGACTACCAGAAATAGACCTGTTCGCATCCCCACACAACCACCAATTGAGGAAATTCTGCACAAGGACATACCACCCACTTGCTTGGAAGGTGGACTCCCTATCCTTCAATTGGGAAAACCTGACAGCATATGCATTCCCACCTCTTCCTTTGATGCACAAAGTGCTACTGAAGATCAAAGAAGATCACCCAAGGATCATCCTGATAGCTCCAGACTGGCCGAGGCAGCATTGGTACCCGCTACTGAGGAGTATGTCTCGGACACACGCATGGCCTTTACCTCTAGTTCCTTTACTGTTAACACAGAACAACTACAAGATCCTACATCCAAACTTGAAAACACTGCAGCTAGCTGCTTGGAATATTACATAAAACAAAATAACCCAGATTTATCTCAGAGGGTTAAAGACATTATCCTGGAGGCTCGCAGACCCTCCACAAGGAAGACTTATTCAGCCAAATGGAAAAGATACCTCATTTGGAGTGCAGCAAAAGGAGAAAATGTATCATTAGCAAACATAGCTAACATCCTGGAATACTTAGCAGAACTTTTCCACAATGGCCTGTCTTACTCCTCCATTAAGATTCATGCATCAGCAATTTCAGCAGAATACAACATGGATCCTCCAGTCTTCTCTCATCCTCTACTCAGGCAGTTTCTGAGAGGAATTAAAAATGTAAAGCCTCCAAGGAAGCCACCTCTGCCTACATGGGACCTTAACTTTGTGCTGGAAAAGTTAACTCTTCCCCCTTTCGAACCAGCAGCAACAGCAGAATTACAGTTCTTATCTTGGAAAACTGCTTTCCTGCTTGCAATCACTTCAGCAAGAAGGGTTTCTGAATTACAGGCATTAATGGCAGTACAGCCCTTCCTTATCTTCCATCAGGATAGAGTGTCCTTGAGAACTAACCCTACTTTTATGCCAAAGGTGGTCTCCAGAGTATCATTGAACCAAGCAATCCACCTACCAACATTCTTCCCCAACCCACAGAACAAGGGGGGAAAGACTACTACATACCTTGGATGTGCACAGGCAATTGCGCTACTATCTGGACAGAACCAAGAACAATAGAAAAACTGACCAGCTTCTGGTAGCATATGCAACAGGAATGGAAGGAAAAGCAATTTCAAAACAGACAATCTCAAAATGGATAGGAAATTGCATTAGATTTTGTTACTCTTTTCATGGAAAGACAACTCCAGAAAACATCAGACCTCACTCCACAAGGGCTACAGCCACTACTACAGCTTTCCTACGAGGAGTGGCTACCAAAGACATTTTAGAAGCTGCTACTTGGAGCTCCGTGCATACATTTGCCAAGCATTATAATCTACCTTTATACTCCAGATCCCGAGCAGGTTTTGCAACTGCTGTTTTGCAAGGGATCTTAACTACACCATAATAATCTTAGTACCTCCTCCCCCAGTTTGGCTATGGTATTCTACCCATATGTTAGGACTGCAGATGCATCCTTGAAGGACATAGTACAGTTTTATACCTACCATAAATGTAGATGTCCGAGAGGTATGCATCTGCAGTCAGGATTACCCACCCTCCTTCCCCTCTGTGGTACTCCTAGGGTATTTGCCCATCTTGTAGCTAGCTGGGGGAATCTATTATGGTGTATTTGTTTGTATATATGTATATACATGTTTATTTTGTTTGCTCTCTACTGTTTGGAATCATTTGCATTTATCCAAATTTAGCCTTCCTAGAGGGCACCTGGCATCTGGGGCAAGAAACACTGAGGAAAATGGCGTCGGCTGATGCCTTTATACCCAATTCACAGCAGCTATGACGTCGGGTGAAGTGCGACATCAGCCGAGGCCAGACCCAGACTTTGGAATCCGGCCGACCGAAGGGCTGCCTGAGGCAGGACAACCCATATGTTAGGACTGCAGATGCATACCTCTCGGACATCTACATTTATGGTAGGTACAAAACTGTACTTTTCTTCTATATGTTACATAATTTTGTCACCTTCCTACTCAAAACCAGCCATGGAATACCTTAAAAATTCAGCTTTTATGCAACCTTCTTCAGTTTTCCAACAAATTCCATGGTACTATCCAACCATAAGAATTTCTTTCTTAAGTGGTAACCAACCACAGTTGTTATTGCTCATAGAGAAGTTTTCACATTAGAAACACAGATCACACACAGAACAGTCTGGGAGAAAAGGAGGCTTGTGATAGATGGCTAAGTTTCATACATCAACTTGTAGGTTTCATTTTTTTCCCAACTCTGTTGCCTGAGGGAAGCACGTTTGTGGAGAGGCATGTATGTCATAATGTCACATTACATCTTTTGTTATCCAATGGTTGTACCCCGTGTGTCCCCTAGAACAGTGATGGAATAGGACATTTAGCTTCCCCTCCTCATTGTGAGAGCCAGAAAAGGTAGTCTTATACCAACCACACATACACGCACACGATACAAATTAAATTGGTGTCTGAGATTTCAGGCCACACTGGTCAGTTAGCACAAGCTAAACAAACTGATGGGGTCCTGTAGCAGACCATTCTGTTTACAGACTTGTGTTTGTATGTGCATCTCTTCATGCCTTGGTTTAACTGTGAGACTCATGGTGACCACTGCCATCACTGATGTACCAGAGAACTGTTTTCATCTGGTCTCCACCCACCATTTTGGAAGTGGATTATTTCGCACATGACACTTGTTAATTACATGGCATGGTTTGTCTGCCCCAACTTGCTATACAATATATTAGCATTGCTACGTACCCCAGTCTTCTGCCTTTGCAATGCAATATCACACTGCCTCAGTGTGCTGCTAGTTTAGCATCATTGCTGCCTTTGTGTATATGCAGTAGATGCAGTGTAAGTGCAGTGTAGCATCATTGCTGTCTTTGTGTATATGCAGTAGATGCAGTGTAAGTGCAGTGTAGCATCATTGCTGTCTTTGTATATATGCAGTAGATGCAGCATAAGTGCAGTGTAGCATCGTTGCTGCCTTTGTGTATATGCAGTAGATGCAGTGTAAGTGCAGTGTAGCATAATTGCTGCCTTTGTGTATATGCAGTAGATGCAGTGTAAGTGCAGTGTAGCATAATTGCTGCCTTCAATGATATATTGTAAATGCAGGTAAGTGCAGTGCAGCATTGTGTCTACCCTCACATGCCGCTATTGCAGTGCTGTATCACTGCTACTAACTGCAACAGTGTTGCCAGGCAACACTATTGTTCCTGAGTTAAAATATGTCTAACCAAATTCAGCTTCAGACTTGTGTTAGTTGCACATGAAGAGATTTATTTTCACCTTGGGGGCTTGGATTTCCAGTCATGTAGAGCCTGAAGAATGCAAGCCTCAGCTTGTGCGAGTGCATCAGATGGTAGAAAGAGTGACACTTTGCATAGCTGTCCACTGCACTACCACACTCGTGGTTGTAGAGTATTCAACAAAGAAAAAGGTGTTCATCATGATACTGATGGGATGAGAAAAGATATTGCCATGGGCAGAACTAGGCCGACACACATTGTTCATAGGTTCATAGGTGCTTACTAGGCTAACGACCACAAGGGCCTTTTTAAGCCTAGCCATGCTTCTGAAATATCTGGCAAGTTCTGGTACCCTTGAAAAGTGTAAGCAGGGGCTTGGGAGATGAACCATTTACAGGCTGCCTGTGCCCATTACAGACATGGGCACCAAACCAGGAAGGAATTTCCTATTCCCCATCCAATTGTCCAAGTTACACTTGAATTGGGTTAGGGAGGAACTCTGCCTCACATGGATGGGGAGCTTATTCTAGAGAAGGGGTAGTCTCGGGGACACATACCTGTCTTTCCAGCAGGTCCTATTTATATCACAGGCAATGTTTAAGTCTTTAGAACCGATAATTATGGTGCTGTTTGATTTGTGGATATGCAGGAAGTCCATTAGAGCAGGGTCTGTCAATGTCTTTTATGCCAGGTATAGATCTCCCCTTAACAGCCTGTAGGAAACAGAATACAGGGATAGGGCCTTGAGGCGGTCTGCAGAGGCAATTTTACTTATGCTCTGCATTCTTTTAGTGAGGAACTTCTGTGGATGTTGCAGCTGTTGAATATACCTGGTTAGGTACATACCAAAGGGGGCATTGTATTCTATGCTAGGACTGATGAATGCTGAATACAGTGGATCAATGACTGTAAAGTATTATGAAAGCCCTTGGAAGGTTGCTAGAGGGGAATCAGTTATGGAAGGCATTGTTGGTAGATAAATGGACCTTATCAAAATATTTTAAAAATATCACACTTTTAATCCCTTAATCCCACAGAGGCCACCTATATTCTTCTTTTGCTCTTAGAGAAAAATATAACCAGCATGTTCATCTTAGAAATGCCAAAACAAAAAAAGAAAATGACAGTGTAGGGGAATGTTAGATACGCAGACGATGAAGATATTCAGTAAGAATTTCTGCAAACATTATAAACAAGAACTGCAGGCAATAAAATGAGGCAGCTATGTGAGTTTATGCAAACATACAATCAAGATGAAAAATTGTAATTCTGCATCCGTTTCTATTCCCCACATCTGTTCTTCTACCTAACCTAAGCTACCTTGAATCTCTTTCTTAGTTCACTTAATGCCTGGCACTCCTTGTAGTAATTTATTCTTAGATCACAACACCTGTTCTGAAAAAGAGCAGCTCCATAGGACTGTCTTGGACATCGTATGTCATATTATCACCTACACCGTTACCTTCTCACGTTCCTCTACAGCTCTACCTCTGCCTGCCATCCTCTCTTTGAGTTGGCAATGTGTCCATATTCTTTGTGGGTATTGTACTATATATATATATATATATATATATATATATATATATATATATATATATATATATATATATACTGGTAAAGCACACAGGTATACACACACATACACACGCACGCACGCACACACACACACGCACACACACACACACACACACACACACACACACACACACACACACACACACACACACACACACACACACACACACACTAAGGATGAATGATTACAAGGTATTATACATGATGCATTTACCAAAAAGCTCAAGGTCATATGCATCACACACTGATCTAAGTATCAATAACTCTCTTAAAGACACAACCAAAAACTGCCTCAAAACTCCTCAAGACATTCAAAACAAGATGTAATCAGCCACACTTTATTAAAGGTTAAGTGCTTTAATCGTGACATGCATGATTATGGTGTTAGATCTGTAGGTTCTGAAGAAGTCCAAGTTGATTGATCTGGACAAAAGCACTTAACCTTTAATAAATTGTGGCTGATTACATCTTGTTTTGAACATCTTGTGGATTTTTGAGGCAGTTTTTGTTGTGTATTTGTATGTTATTGCCACTACACTGCTATTTCTTTGTCCCTTAAAGACACAGTTATCTGAATACTAGTCAGCGGACACATACATGTACATGTGACAGTTTACCTTTAGAAAGGCAATTCACACTCGGGCAAACAGCAATTGTTCGAAAGGCTGTTTGCAAAGTTTGCAAATGCCGAACGAAAAAAGGTTTGAATGTGCAATGAGCGAATGCACAGTGTCATTCGCTCATTGCACATTCGACATTGTGGGGTGGATTGCACTATAGTGGGGTTCAGAAAATGGTCCCTTTCCCCACTGTAGTGCGATCTCGTAGTTAGAATATTAAAGTGGGGGGAGGTGTGGGGGGTGCAACTCCCCACATGGAGGGTGCAGGGGGGCTTGTCCCCCTACTTTACACTTCTTTTTTTTTTCATTCGACATTAATGTTCAAAAAACAGCGAATCTGCTTTTCGATTTGCTGTTTTTCGAACATTAAGGAGTATTGCCAATTTAACTTTCATGGTTACGAGTCTCTCATATGAGCATTCGTACCACTGTGATTCAGCTTTATAAAGGTAAACCACATGTGACATCGCTAAGAAGAAACCTTCATATGTCTTTTTCTCTATCTCTCCATATTTGAAGGTATCCAGCCTATTTATTGTCTTTGTGTACTTATCAAGATGAACAACTTGAAAAATCAGAATGGTCCCCAAACGGACTCAGGCTAGCACTAATTTCTGAGTTTTCACCTTCATAACTTCCAGAATTGTTTTCCATTGGATTGTGGCTTAGTATAAATCATATTGATTGAAATATACATAGTCTATATATAATATTATATTAAATGCAGTATGTCAGAGGTTTATTATCAAAATGTGGAAAATCAAAATGTTTTTCCACATTTTGATCAAATTTGTTTTCCAAATTTGGTAATACAGAATTAACAAAGTGTCAGAAATGGTAACCATGGAATCAACATACGAACACCAGAAGTTCCAATGTTGAAGGTCCATGTTACTAGTAACATTTTCTTTTTTGTGCACTACCATTCGCTTATGTACATTCAAACATTTTCAGGACAGCATTATGGAAACTGGAAAAGACACATTTGACCATCCCAGTTTCGCATAAGTGCCATTCCACATTTTGATAGTGAACCTATTTCAGATACATACTACTTTGTTGCTATAATAAGATATATGGACATTTTAAACTACAAAAAATGCTTTTAAGCTGTTTTGTTAAAAAATGCATGCTGTAAAATATATACTGTGTACTGTCACTATAGAAAGTATTTTAATCGGTCTTTCATATATCTAGAATGTTTATGCACAGTAGGTGCAGCTCTGTCAAAATCAGAATCAACATCAGTCAATATTGAGTTTTCATGCTGAACTGTATTATCACTAATAGAAACATTCTGACTCTGATAAGGTAGTGAAGATTTCTCCATATGTGTTACCAGAGATAATATCTTTAAGTTTTGACTTGCTATCTTATCTGAGCATATGCCAAACCTGGTTACCTAATCAAATGTTTTCTGTTGCTTTTTGTTCACTTGCATATCAGAAGCTTGAATCATTTATGATCTAACTTGGTTCGTAGAACTAACTACTCCCGGAACATTAATTTTCTTTGACAAACCAAAATCTACACTTTCCTTTTTTTGTAATGCTGGAAGATTTTCTGAATGATCTGTTATAGCAAAACTTCTGTTTATGTTCTTCCTGCAACAGTTCAGCAGATAATTGTTGACTGCCAGCTGCTAGTGATGAAAATTAAGTATGTCTAACCACCAACATCTGCCTCAGGAAAAAAGACCCACAAAATGCAATAGCATACTTCTCTATTCTAGAACAACCAAATAATTAAAATTCTGAACGTCCATACTTTCTGATTAAATGTTTAACTGATTTGACTATTAGTTTCACTTGCTCATTGCTTTGGTAATAGCCAAGAGTCAATGTGATGTCTTTGAATTCTCATTTAACTCACAAAACTAAATAATTCCTGCTTCATAAATTGAGGACGATTATCTGGTATCACTTAATCAGGAATTCAATGTCAGGAAAATATATATTTTCATACTGTAAGAACACTGAGCCTTTTGGTTTCATGTAACTGCAGAATTTCTGGAAATTTTGTGTAATAATATTGACATAAAATATAATGTGCATCTTGTTAAATGATCACTTTTTTCCAAAGTAAAATTAGAATATCTTGTCCCACTTTATCCAAAGTAAATCTGGAATGTCATGCGGTATTAATTTTTCCTTCTGATTTTGCTTCCTGGACATAGTACACACTTTGCATTTCTGCATATATTGTGTGTTATCAATTGATTTTTATCTCTAAACTGCTTTTTTGTGGCACAATATTTGCTAGTTATGTATTTTGCTTAACATGACCTTATGCTCTTGAATAATTATAATAACTCTGCCACATTTAAATATTAATCCACAAACACAAGAAAACTTATCTCTTTTTGGAAAACAAAAATTTCTAATTAGATGCAGAGTTACCATTTTCCAGCCATTTATTTTTACATCATGCAAGAATTGTAGTTCATGGTCTTCTGCTATACAAGCTTTACACTCTTACAACTTCCCAACAGATATAGCTAACTGACAAACAATGCATAGGATTTCTGGATCTTTCTTGAACAAGTCTTCCTTATACTCTTGCAGGTATGCTCCATTTAAGGTACCAGCAATCTACATCAGCTTGTCAAGCTTAAACTGAGCTTTGCATATTTTTTATAAAGACAATAACACCTGCTTGAAGTCTTTCAGGATCTCTCTGCAAAGATGTCTTAAATATATTTGTAGTCTATGGTCTGACTACCATACATACATACAAAAACTATGGGTAACATGTCATTTTCTGTTTGAGCACGGAATGTTGGTGCATCAGTCAAAGCTCTTGATCCTTAAAGTATTGGTATACTCTATTGCAATTATTTAAAGCAAAATCTAGTGGACTGGAATCTACTTGCAAAGTAACAGATTGTGAAACTTCATGGAATTTCATTGTAGGTGCTGAAGTGACCACAGATTGGAGCATTATACATTTTTCTTGATCCTTTGTCAAAAATCCTGCCATATTATGCTCTCGCAGCTTTCCAAGCAATCATGTTACATCTGATAAATTAGCGATGAATTTGGAAATATATTGCACAATACCTAGAAAACAGATAAGAGATGACTTGGGAGGGTGGCCTAATGGTTAAGGTGTTTGCCTTACAAACACAAGATGCAGGGTTTGAGTCTCACAAGGGATAATTGGCTAGGCTCACAAGGGCAGTTAGCTTAGCATTAACCTATGAACTACATATTCACTCATGCTTTGATTTTGTTGGAACTAGGTTTGGGCCTTATGATGTCAATGTACAAGAAGTTACACTAATTTGACACTTGAATTTGTTCAACTCGAAGTATCTTTTCCCTGATCATTGTAGCAGTTTAATAAGATGCAAGTCATGTTTCTGCTTCGATCAGCAATTGTTTTAGCCACAGTCCTCTGGAACATTTCTGAAAATGAAGTCCTTCTAAGAAGTAATCTAAGAACTCTATATCTACCCAGAGAAAGACTGAATGTGTACTGTTTAGAAGTAACTTTGTTTAGCCTAATTTGTTAAAGCTCTTATCTGGCATTGAGGATAGTGAATACTTTTGTGTTGGACAGGTAAGCAAAACACTCTTCAGTTGTTTGAAATTGATAGTGTGTTTTGATCCTTTGATTAAAGTTTTGATTATATATACATGTTCTAGTTTGTCCTGTTTCATGACTGTTATCATTCAATGGGTGTTACAGTGGTACTGCAGTTACTAGGCTTCCAAAGATTTCACTCAGTTCTGTTTGCTTAACTACGATTCTTGTATCTTCTATGCATTTCAGTTCCAGTTTAGTTCTCTCTCTCAGTGCAGCTAGAACTATTCTTGGGACATGAATTTCTGGTATTGCCTCAGGAGAAGCTTTATGTGATACTATCGCTGCAGACAACCCAAGTCTTGGAACAAACCAGAATGCCTTTGTCAGAAATATTAGTACTTTGAAACACAATTCAACATGTTGTAGGAATTACATATCTGAAGTTACAGTGAAGCACTGTGATAAAGAGCACTGTGCCTCCAGTCTGACATCATGTCTCTTTGCTCTAATGCAGTAGTAGTTTGAGCTTCATACACAAGAATGTCTCTGAAAGATACTTCTTGAATGTACAAGCTGTCTTTGAGACTGGCTTGAGTGATGACATATGTGCTCAGTGATACTTTTTTAATCCGATCGACTACTCCAAACATTAATTTTACTTTTGCTACCAAATGTATGAGCCAGTAAAATTATGTAACTATGCAGTATAAATCCACTTAATTATACAAAGTACTCCACAGGCATTAGAACTCAAAAAGCTTGGTTGCTTTAATTATCTTTCCAAGGAAACTGCATGGAATGTTAGTTCAAATTTTTTGCACTTTTACTCATAGTCAAGCCAATCCCTTTTCACAGACTTCAGTCTTTGCCTCGAACATAATACTTTATTAGGCAGATTCAGACCCTTACATACAGATTCAGGAAATATATTGCATTCTGCATCAGTACTAAGCTTAAACACGACAGTACTTCCTTTAATGTTGTTGTTCTTTCAGCTTTTCCCAGTTAGGGGTTGCCAGAGCAGAACTCTGGTCTGCTAATGATTGGCAGTAGATTTTTACGATGCCGAGGTGCCAGCTCGGCACCCAACCTTCAACAAAGGCACGCCCATTCTACGCATGTCTTTTGAACTCCACTCGACTGCGAAAATAAGGATTACAATAACGCACTTGCCAAACATGCACATAACTGTCCAGTTTTCAAAAAGTTTACTTTTTCAGTTTTAGAAAAAGTTAATGATGAATTGTTCACTGGTAATTATAAAGTATTGTTGGAATGTAGAGAAGCCTTTTGGCAAATAATGCTTAGAGCAGACGCTACACCTGGTTTAAACCAATCCATCAACATTAAATGTTTTTTGCAAGCACAGAGGCTTTAAAATATAACACTAGTTTTATAAATACTAGTGTTTAAGTTTTTTTCATTTATGTATATTGTTTTTATTGATTATATTTATGTATTTTTACTTTATGTCAATAGAGAAGTTAAATGGGTACACATTTTAAACATTTGATATATTTGTGTGAGACAAAAGATGGCTACATCAGTATTGCTATTGGATTATAAAATCATGTGTTTTTTTACCCAACAGTATTTAAATTGATTGTTTTAACACTATGTTTGTTTTCTGATGAAGTTCACAGAGATTAAAGGTGGACGAAACGCGTAATTATTTGTGATTTTCTGACTGTGACAATTCTTCCTGCCTTTCCATTTTGTTCGAGTTCTCAAGTTTATTTGTTCTGTTCAAAGTACTTACTTGATTTGTTGCCTATTGAGAACATATGAACCTATGACAACCTAATAGTACCCTTTAAGGACATTTTGCTCAGCACTCAATATGGGACCAGCAAAGGTAAATAGCTTGATCTTTGACATCATAGCCTTACCTTTTTTCACTTCACTGATGGAATTTCTAACAACCTTTAGTAGAGCTATTGAGTACCATTAATGAAAAATAATTTCAGTATATTTAAAATATCTGTGGATTTACAAAAATTGCAAGTATCACTGGACCATCCTCCTGCCCTTTGTCCTTCTGGTAATTGAACATTTTACAAGAGCAGATGGCATTATTTTTAGCACTTTGCTTGAAAAAAGTTGCCAACCCATGAGATATCTCTTACATTATTTTATTAACTATTTGATGCTGTATTTTGTTCTCATTTTTACTCAAATTATTTATTAGGCACTTCCACTTCGCAACTCATGCCTTTAAACTGTTAGAAGCCCATTGGCTGTACAATGTGCACATCAAGTGCTTAATCTTGTGTTAAATTGGTTTCCCTTAATAACCTGCCTCTCACCTGGTCGTTTTTTATTCTGCACACAGTTCTGTTTATTATCAGTGAGTCATACTCATCATCAGGCTCACAGACTTGTACTCTGCACTGACCCCCGAACCCCTTAATTCTTAGTTACATTTGGAAGATTCTTCTTTGGCTCACAATAAACATGAAACATGTCTTTAAGATAAAGGTTTTGGTCTGTCTCTTCTCCTTAAAGCCATGATTGTTAATTATGTTCACTGCTTCCTTGCGTGTGGCATTAAAACACATTGTTTGCTGCATTTGTTTAGGCAAGTCTACTCATATACTCAAACTGGTTTGGATCATTGAAAACAAAGTCTCCAATTTTCTAACAAGTTTGCACGAAGCTTTAAAATGTTTGTGATTGTAGTGAAAACATTTCAGCCAAAGTGAAAGGAATGCAGCTGAAGGGTTGGTGGTTTATTGGAGCAATACATACATACATACATACATACATACATGCATACATACATACATACATACATACATACATGCATACATACATACATACATACATACATACATACATACATACATACATACAAATGTTTCAAGCATGGGCATTAAAGCCCTTCTAGCTTGCCAATATGCTAAAACACTTGTTCCCATAATAAATGCCCAGGCTGTTCTTAAAAATATCTAAACTAGTACTTGCTTTAATGTAATTTGGTAGTCTGTTCCATGCATCAGCTACTCTGTCAGAGAACCAATTAGTACACTTCTCATTCCTATAGAACCTTCTACATAGGTTGTCTGACAATTCTCTAGTACTTTTTGATAACTCCAAACATTCCCAGAGGTAGTTGTCCCTAAATGCTTTATATACCTGAATAAGATCTCATCTTAAATATCTGTAAGAGACACTGTACAAGTTCAGATATTTTAATCTTTCATAATAACTTAGAATTTCACATCCATGGATGCCGTTGGTATATTTCTGCTGGACTCTTTCCAGTTTATTCATGCTTATTTTCCTATAGGGTTTCCATATTGATATTCCATACTCAAGTTTGGGTCTAATGTAACTAACAAACAATGAATTCATTATGTTTGATTTCCTAGACTTTATAAATCTTTTTATACAACCTACAGTTCTCTAACTATCATTAGCCAATTGGTTGATATGATTAGAAAAACTCATAGCTGAATCTACCCATATACCCAGGTCCTTAAATGAGTCTACAGTTTCAATCACTGTGTGCTGTATTAAAGATTCACCTTTCAGTTTATGTCTCCCAAATCTCATATGCTTAGTTTTTGAAGTATTTATCAACATATTATTCTCCTGTGCCCAAATGGTCAATTTAGTCAAATTATTTTGCAGACATGCCTTATCTGTAACACTTGTAATGAGTTTACCCAATTTCAGGTCGTCAGCATTTAGACTGTAGAACACCTCAGATGAAAAAGTTAGGTCTGAAAGATATAATCTAAACAAGTAAGGGCCTAGGACAGAGCCCTGTGGGACACCCTGACTGTAACCAAGGATTTCATGGTTAATATCTTACTACGCTTACCCTTGTGAAGATATATTATGACATGCAACCCCACCTCATCTGCAGATCTTATACATCTGTCATTAACTCCACTACTGTGTGTATATTCCTGTTTTTGCTATTCCTTATTTATTTGTCTGTACTATAGTAAGGTACTGAATACTTAACAAAACTTATTTGGCCTAACTTTGCAAACCTGCTAATTATTTAACAAAGCTTTATATACTTTTGCTTTAGACTTTTACTGTATTTCTTACTGATTTACAGTCTCTGTTTTTTTTTTATAATTTCTCTGTTTCTCCTATGGAATGTAGAATTTTCCTTTCTCTACATCTACAATAAATTTATTTCATATCTGTAGTGTTTTCCTTTGTAATGGTAAGGCCCAACATAGATTACTATCAACAACAAGCAGCAGTAAAACACAAAAACACAGAGAATAGTCAACCAAGAATCCAAAATGCTAGGTTCTCAGGGACCAGAGACAATGAACTTGTTTAAAAACAATGCTTATTTACACAAGGCTGAGCGCTTTCATTTGTATTATAAAAAGCGCTCAGTAGAACAGTGCTGAACATTGTGTAAATAAGCATTATTTTTAAACAAGTTCATTGTTTGTGGTTCCTGTCAACCAATATTACCTTTATTTTGCTATCACAATCCACATATGATGATACGACACTCCTTTTTATGTTATAGAATATCTTATTTTACATTGTTATATATATATACATCTTGTAACACTGAAGTTCTCATGCAGAAATACTATCTTTTTTTCTATTCCTTATGGCTCATGTCTTACCTGAACAAGGTCGCTGGAACAGTATACTTATCCAGTTAACAAATGTGTGTATGTATAAATAAATAAATAAGTAAATAAACAAACAATGCCATCATTCAAGACTAACTTCTTTGGCGATACAGTGGTTGTAATGCCAGTAGTATGAGATTGCAAAAAAATGAAACTTTGAATTTATCAAAAATGGGAAAACAAGACTTGTCTGATATTATACGTGGCCATGTGCAGTACATGCAACTTGATGGAATTCAGATGAACATTCTAAAATCCATAGCACTATGATAGCGTCTAGTTAATTCTGAAACCATGTAGTATATGTACACTTATAAATTACAGACACAGTGCAGTTAAATGAGGGAAAGGCATAAGACATGATGCATTCGTTCACTAAAATGGTGTATTGCAGATTGATATAGATAGCAAGTTTTTAAGCCACACCTATACCAGTAACTGCTTTATGAACAGACATAAAAACTATAGTACATTTACCTGAGACTTTGTTCTGCAATGTCCCATTTTAGTGAACCTACCCTACACAGATAGGCTAAAAGCTCTGTCCCTCTAGTCAGTCTCATACAGACTCCTCAGAAGTGACCTCTGTCTGGCATGCAGAGCAATCTCAGACGCCGCCCTAATAGCACTGCTGCATGTCCGCAAGTCATGCTCTACTCGAGTAACCCGCACGCGCAACCTCAACCTGGTCTGTGACATCAATAGGACTTGTTGGCAGGACAGATTTGTGTCCCAGAGATTCCCCCTTTTGTGGAATAGACTCCCTCTCCACATAAAGCAGAGTACCTCATTAAACCTTTTTAAGAGCAACCTGGATAACTGGATGGGGAACAGAAAATGCACCCCTGGAATTCCACCCGTGTCCCTGCTGGACAGTGGCATAAGGAGCTGACTTGTTGGAACATGGGCTAAATTCTTAGCCAGGCTTGTAAGGGCCTCAGGGCCAATAGTCTAGTAATTTCTTGTGATCTTATAATGAAAAAAAAGATCTGAAATGAAAGACTTGAGTGTACATGAGCAAAACGTCTTACTTGAGATCCACAATGGAGTAGGTTTTGTAGTTTAGAAACATCTTGTAATTTTGCTACCTTCTTTCCTCAGTGCTGCACATGCTCAGTGCTCTCTGTCATCTCATGTCCTCCAGTACTACATTCATCATTATCACTGCAGCCTTCCTCTCTGCACTGGTCCAGTAGCCTGAAGCCTTTTACCTGAATGGCCCCATATCTGCACATAGTAATTTCATGAGGGTTCTTATCACTGAGACAGTGTTTTTTTGGACTCCACATCCCTCGTCATATGACAAATTATTCTGTTAGCCTTAGTTGTGTCATACTGCCTTTCATTAAGCAAAGGACTAATAATAACAGCATGTTTTCTGTTCCTATGCATCTCCAGTTCATGCTCCATACTTCATTAATTCATACATTTATTAATCAGGTGTGTGGGCCGGCCTGCTGACATCACGACCTAGACAAAGAGACCATACAAGGGAATTAGAATCCTGTATAATATACTGAAGTCTGAGTTAGTAGTAACGCACGAAAGGAGAACAATGTAATGATTTTACAAGGCAGAAGCAGTGTTATTATATTCAAGTGGTTGTGTGCTGGCTTTTTTTCTTTCATTTTTTTCACGTTTGTTATCAGAACATAGTATAATGGTATGATGTTACCTAATAACAATATCAGTCTCAGTGCAGGCTGTGAAAATAGACGATGCAAGAACAAGTATATAATGTACACAACGTGATCCTGGCAATGACACCTTATTCATGTAATTAGGGTCACAGAATACTTCCCTGAAGTACACGACTTTGCACTTTTTGCATCAAACCTCATCTTCCACCCATCCTCTCTACTTGGGGTGGTATGTGTCAGTGAGAACTGCTAAAAAAGCACGTCTTCTTTAAAAAAAAACTGTGAGCAGTTTTGCATTCAGATTTAAATAACTCCAGGGTAGCATTTGGTATACAGGCCACACTGATCACATATCACCCAATACTTTAATGTGTTACACAGCTATCTGATGTAAATCATCTAAAAGTAGAAGAAGGTTACATAGCGCTACAGGATGGTAAAATTTGATCCAAAAAAACTAAACTGTATAGACAACACACCGCTACAAAATAAAATTGTAGTCAGGGACCTATGAATTTGATTTTTTCTTCTCTTTTGACCAACATGTGACAGCAGTTGTCAATAAATCTCTTTATGTAGCACTGCATATTGCCAAAGGAATATAGATTAGGTTCACAGATTAGTATTAGGCTAACTGCCCTTGTGAGCCATTTTGAGCCCAGCCAATTACTCCCTGTGAGAATTAAACCCTGCATCTTATGCCTGTAAGGTAAGCACCTTAACCATTATGCCAACCTCCCACCCGAGGTCTGAAGAGGTGACCACTCCCTTATACTCAACATTGATCAGAGCAGTCATAGAGTACATGGCCCCTTTGGGATGTATCTCGTATCTCACTAAACATATCAAACAATCAAAAGACCCCAAATGTTCCTAACCAGAAAGATCACAGGCCTAAAGTCCTGAGATGTCAAGAGAGGTAAGAAGTTGTATTCCTGTATTGAGTGTCTTGCAGATGTTTAAAGGGAGATCTTGGTCTTGCTTACCAGGCCATTAGATACCCGGCTGTCTTGGATCTCCTGTATCTCAAATGGTTCCACCAGTACTAGAACCAGAAACCTAAATAATCATCAAAAGGTAAATAGGAGGAACCAGTTTATAACCCACCACCTTCCAAACCTCTCAAACTTCTGCATATGTTCAGCAGTGCAACTCAATATGGATTTAAACGTATCTTAGATGACTGGATGGGCATCCACAGATTTATTCCAGGACTTGTCTAGTACGGCCTACTGAAGAAAGTAGGTGCAGCCTGAAAGTAGTTACTGGCTAGGTGTAAATACTCCAAGAGTCAATGGCCTTGGAATATTGCAAACTGTTTTGAAAGAATAGATATTTATTCCCTGTTGATTATCATAGTACTTTTTTCTAGCATGAATAAGGCTTGTATGAGAAACTAGTAAATAAATAAATAAAAATAAAAAAACAACTTCACAGAAGCAGTGCACATTTTTTTCTGAAAGATTAGTAGCTGCTCTCCTATTCTAAAAAATGTGTCAGTTTGCCAGTAGTCATGCAGTAGTAGTAGTAGTAATAATAGTAATAATAATAATAATAATAATAGTAATAATAATAATAATAGTAGTAATAATAAAAATAATAATAATAATAGTAATAATAATAATATAATAATAATAATACTAGTAATAATAATAATATAATAATAATAATAATAGTAATAATAATAATAATAATAATAATAATAATAATAATATTAATAATAATAATAATAATAATAATATTAATATTAATAATAATAATAATGTAGGGAATATGCTCTGCCATCTGTAACTGATTTGTCTTGTAGATCTGTATTTTTGAAAACATTTTTAATTTTTTTTTGCTATGGACATAATTTAACCTTAGCAGCAAGCTTAAATGATTTTCATAAAAAAAAAATATATGATAAAGTCAGTATGGAATGGTGAATTGCGTGGGTGCATATGTGATTGTGCTTGAATGTTTGTGCATGTATATATGCATGTGCACATGTATGCGTGTGTGTGTGTGTGTGTGTGTGTGTGTGTGTGTGTGTGTGTGTGTGTGTGTGTGTGTGTGTGTGTGTGTGTGTGTCTAAAATGGCTCCCTTTCAAAAGTGCAAGACTTGTATCTGTAGGTCCCACAAATTTGAAAAATAAAGTGCGATTACAAAAGATATGCCAAATGTCAGAACTTGTTATAATATCTTCAGTGTATTTTTTTTTTGGGGGGGGTGAGCTTCACCACTTCATCCCTGTTACAGTAACTGAGATGACTTTACCTTGAAGCAGGTGGAATACTGCATCTGCTGACTTTAGTATACCTGCCTGCTGTTTGTATTTACAGTTTCACTCTTCCTTGGATTGCAATTATAGTTCTCAAAATACTGTCAGGCACCTGAGTATAGTGTACATTAACTAATTATACAGTCAAGGTTAACCTTCTGGAAAGCTGTCTTCCATTTAATTATTATAGGACTTTTCTAATCAACATTTTCACACCTTTTTATGGAATACAAGGAAAACAAGAGACAAAGTTTATAAAACAAATTTGCGCTATTGGCGTAAAATTTATAATCAATGCTTGTAATCATTGGTCTGACAGTTCATAATGTTACAATTCATTTTAACACCTCTCTTGGGAGTGTCATATCAAATGATATGGAAAAGTAATAGAGTGTATTGTTACTTGTGGTAATTTACTACTCATTTAAATTTTGTTTACTGGCTTGCCCAGGTGGGCATTGTCTGATCCTTAGATCTGACTCATCTGCTTCTACTAGCTCGTGAATCACTGAAAGTTCTCAAGCTCCACCCTTTCCCATAATGACCTAATTCCCAACATACCTCAGAATGTTTGCTGCCTTAGAGTACAGACATGGTCACTGTTTCTGCTCATAAGTTCATAGCATTTTTTGGGCACTGTGAGTCTATTTCCTTTGGTTTATTGCTAAAATTCTTTAAAAACATCTTCATATCTTCTTCATATTTTCTATTGTCCTTCCTCCCTTTTTTCCCTTCAAATAACTTTCAAAGTACTTTTGTACTCTTTCCTTTATAATTGCTGGTAATTTTTTCCTGTATATTACGTACCTCTTAAATAACGTTGTTGGTATTTTGTAATTTTCTTCTTCATTCATATTCCTAAAAAAATATTTTCTTCCTTCTTTGCAACGGCATCTGAGAAACCCTCAGGTTTCAAGAAAAGTATGGCCTGTGGCCATACGATTCCATCATTCAACGTGTACTCTGAATGCATTTACTGCCTAGGCCCTTCACACCTTGACACTAGTTGTGATATATGTAAGACTTTCAAGGTTTTAATGCTTGTGCTCCTATAGATAAAATAAACAAACTGATTCTGAGAGGCGTACTGCCCTCTAAATCTTCTACTTCTATAGCATTTCTGGGGCTCAAACCCCTAAGATTACAGAGAAAAATGACACAATGAAGTGCTCTCCAGAAACAACCACTTAATTGGCTCTGGGTTCAGAACCTCTTACAAAACTGGCTTCAAATCCCCGCTCCTCAGTTCCAGTCATCATTCTTGTGTCCAGATCCATTTACATCTAGACTGCCCTCTCCTTTCTTGGGATGCTCTGCAAGACCCCATCATTCCAGACCTTTATCAAGAGCATCCTTGATGTACTATTCCAAAACCTTGACCAAAGCTGACGTGGACAGGATTATGAGGTAGTATTAGTAGAGCCCCTCCTCGCTCACTCCTTTTCTGATCTGACCTATGGCATCAGAGTTGTTGGATCCAAAGGTACAACAGTCATTCACACTGGATCCAAAGATACTGGTATCTTTGATTCCAGTGGTGTCGCTGAGTGCACTGGCTCCAAGGTGTTGGAGTCGACTCCGAAGCTGTTAGAGCCATATCTTCTCCTTGCTTTTAGCACAGCTCTAACTCCCTCTTTGAGTACTCTGCCTTTGGGGAGGAGGAAGCTTACAGCCCATAAGTTCTTTTGGCGCCTTCAGTTTCTTCTTCTCTGAGGTACTGGAGTGAAGTTCTTTTGGCGCCTTCAGTTTCTTCTCCTCTGAGGTACTGGAGTGACCTTCCTCTATCCCTAGAGCTTGAGCTACTCCCTACCCCACTTTCTTCAGCGCTGACCACCCTGGCCCATTCATCTCTGTATTTTGAGCTTCAGTCATCCCTACCATAGGGATAGACAGCCCAAGTTAGTCTCCAGGATACTCAGCAGGATATAATGATTTCTTCCGACACTTCTCTGGAACATCCCACCAAAGAGTTTCCCAGGATGAAAAACTGCAAAAGGAGGCAGTTGGACTGTCCTCAAGAGTCCAACACAGAAGATACTGACTTCAGTGAGGGGGAAGGGTCCCCCAAGATCACCACCCAGTGGTATCTCATTTGGAGACATTCTGGAACTCCTAAAGCAAAGGAGTGGTTGGTCTCCCTACAACTGTCTCCAAGAGGAGTCAGTATTCCTTGAACCTTTTGGTGTTGGCCTGTCTATCTCCTGGGTAACTCCGCCCACCAATGAGCTCATTGATTTGGTCAACTGGCAGGCATGGAAGGAACCTTTTACCATTGAACCAATCCCTAAGAGACCAGACAGGATCCTGGCACCACATAAGGACAGAAAGTTCTGGAGCAAGGGAGTACCAGTTAATGCCATGGTCATAGCGGTAGCCAGTAAGAAGAACTAGCAGAACAAAGTTCCTCTGTCCACTCCCCCTAACAGGGAGTCTAGGGTGATGGACAGATTTGGGAAGTGTGTTTATGGTCCAGTAACCTTTGTCCTCTGGTCACTGAACTATCTGGCACACTTCACAAGACTCCATAGAGATTTGATAAAGGAACTAACCAAATATCTCTGTGAGACCATATCCTTCAAGGCACAGAGCCTTGCAGTTGGCTACCCTTCAATCTATTTCCAATTTATCCATGTGGCTTAGCTTTCATGCAGCAGAAGGTCCCTCACAGGTGGCGGGTTCATCAATTTCCATTAGAAGGCATGCCTGGATGCACTTGTGTGACTTCGCAGAACCCTTCAAAGCTTCTTTCATCAATGTTCTCTTTGATAGAAATTCCTTATTTGGCCCCAAAGTGAAAGACACACGCTCTAGGTGTGAGCAGGAAGATAAAACCCTGTCTGCTGTGGGTGTGTGTTTTTTGATCTCTCATTGAACCTTTTATAGGATCAATGAGGTGGTCAAAAAATGTGGTTCAAGAAATCCCAAGTTCCCTTCCAAGATCCACATAAAGACAGTTCCACCAGGGGCAGAGGGGGGGAACTCTAATGGAAGACACCACCCTTGTGGCAGAAGAGGTCTGCAAAATCAAGGATCTAGAGATGTTTTCTCTGACAGATCCTACCAGCGCTCCTGAAAGGAGGCCCAACTGTCCATCTCTGGAGGCAGTCAGGGGACACTTATCCTTGCATCAGAGAGCCTGGTTAGAAATTACAAAAGATTCAAGGGTGCAGAGGATAATATCCAGAGTTTATATCATAGCATTTTCCCATCCACCCTCATTGGTTTCAAACAAAATCTCCAATGTTCTACCCACTCAGAGGGAGACAGTGGCACTAGAAATAAGCAAGCTTCTAGAAAAAACAGTCAAGCCAAAGGTCTCCCCAGACCAGAAAGAGTCCAGAACTTATTCAAGATTTGTTTTAGAGCTAAAAAAAACAGGGGACTGGAGAGCAGCTTTGCATCTCAGCAACCTAAATCAGCCGGTTCCATACACAAAGTTACAGATGGTCATGTTTCAGTCCATTCTGCCTTTTCTGCACAAGGATGATTGGATGTGCTTGATAGATCTTCGTACCTGGAATGTCTATGTGAATTAAGTCTGTTGGGTCAGATAGAAGGTCTGGAGTTGGATCCAGAAACCATGGGGGGGTGAGTAAGATGAGGCCAAAAGAAGGGGAACCAAATTTGCCAAGGCCAATAAGGAGCAATGAGGATTACTGCACTCCTCAATCGAGATGCTTTCTGATGAAATTTAAGGATTAGGGGTAATGTGGGGAGAAGGCCTAAAGGAGACCAGTGGGCCAATCGTGAAGTAAAGCATCTCTTGGTGACTCCCCCCACGGGGGTATGAGAGTAAAGAACATGCTGCACTTGTTGTTGAGTGAGAATGTGAAAAGCTCACAGCACGGTTAACCCCGAAGATCTATCAAGCACATCAAATTAGATTGTTAGCCCAGTACTAACCTGTGAACCTATTAACCTATGAACCTACTATCGTATCAAAATGAACAGATGATCCAGGAGATACCTACACTTCTGGCTGGGATCCAGTCATTACCAGTTCAGAGCTTTGTCCTTCGATCTCACCACAGCCTGCAGGGTGTTTACCAAATGCATGGCAGTAGTGGCAGCTACCTTGAGACTGCAGGGATTCTAGGTGTTTCCATATCTGAATGACGGGCTCATCACCACTCTGCCAGACATCAAATGATCCAAGCTTGGGACTATGTACTCCAATTATGCCCCCATCTGAGTATTTCAATAACTACAACAAATCTCATCTGGCACAAACACAGACATTAGAATTCATCAGTGCCTCATTCAGTATGATCGTACAAACAGCATGGAGTTTAGACTATTCAGTTCCAGGTTGGAAAGATCATCCAAAACTTTTCCCTCTCAGCTCGTTTAATCCTTTGAGCTTTAGGATTCATGCCAGTGGCAGTCATCCCAGTACCATTGACAAGGTAAGATATAAGAATTTTTCAGTTGGCTACTCAGTGGTCCATTCTTAACTATCCCCTGTCCACTCAGATAAAAATAACTCAGGCTTGCACAAAAATATCTCTTGTGGTGGATACACTCCAGTCAAGTGGAAGAAGGATGTCCCTTTGTTCTTCCCAACCCAAGGCCACAGTGAGAATGGATGCCTCTGATATAGGTGGTGGGCACTTCCTGGGAAGGATAGTCCAAGACACATGGTCCCCCATAGAGACCAACATGCATATCAATGTACTGGAAATGAGAGCTCTCCTAGCATTGCACAGGCCTTCCAAGACACTCTCCCGACAGGGACTATTGCAATTCAGACAGCCAACGTCAGTGGTCTGGTACATCAACAAACAAGGGGGAACCAAATCTTACCCCATCTGTTGAGAAGCCTTGAGTGTGCACCAATGGGTAATCTCATCCAACTGATTCCTGATAGCAATGCACATTCTGGGGAAGTCCAAAGTTATTCCAGACAAATTAAACAGGTCTATTCTAATGCCTCATGAATGGTCTTTCAACATGAAGGTGGCAGAGAACATTTTCTGTCGATGGGGTTAACCGTGCTGTGAGCTTTTCACATTCCCACTCAACAACAAGTGCAGCATGTTCTTTACTCTCATACCCCCCATGGGGGGAGTCACCAAGAGATGCTTTACTTCACGATTGGCCCACTGGTCTCCTTTAGGCCTACTCCCCATTAGCCCTAATCCTTACATTTCATCAGAAAGCATCTCGATTGAGGTGTGCAGTAATCCTCATTGCTCCTTATTGGCCTTGGCAAATTTGGTTCCCCTTCTTTTGGCTTCATCTTACTCACCCTCCATGGTCTCTGGATCCAACTCCAGACCTTCTGTCTGACCCAACAGACTTAATTCACATAGACATTCTGGGTCTAAACTTGATCACATGGTTTCTTCACTTCCGTTGACTGTTAGCCCAAACTCTCCTCTTCTGTCCACCATAATCTCTTATCCCACAAAGCTTCCACTAGGAAACTGTACAAAAGCACATGGAAAAGATTTGAAATTTGGGCACAACAAAACAATTAGATCATTTTCCCACTCCTATATCCAAAGTTCTGCAATTTTTAGCCTCATCTATTAATAAAGGAACTAGCTCTTCTACTGTTAGTGCAGTTAGCTGCCATTTCCAATTTTCATTTAGGAATAAATAATTCATCTCTAGTGTCCTCCAAACTGTACAGAGCATTTCTAAGAGGAGCCTTTCTCCTTAGACCTCCAGTTAAAGATCAAATCCCTCTTGGGATTTAAATGTAGTCTTGCAAGCTCTAACCCAGTCTCCATATGAAACTTCAGCTAGAACGGAGCTAAAATTTCTAACCTGGAAAACAGTCTTTTTAGCAGGTATTACATCTGCCAGAAGAGTTTCAGAATTACAGGCCTTGTCTTCTAAACCTCCTTTTTTGATTTTTCATAAAGTTAGAGTATCCTTGAGAACCAATCCTTCTTTTTTTCCTAAGGTGGTGTCAGAATCTAATATCAATCAAACTATCAATTTACCAGTCATCTTCTTTCCAAAGTTTTCAAACAAAGGAGAGTATATGTCACAGCTATTGGTTAAAGCCAATAATAAATCAGTCATTTTTGAAGTAGCAATAGCACCAGAACTCCCCAAAGAAGTTGGGTTAAAAAACTTGAACAAAGCTAACTATAGCCTCCTAAGGGAAGGTATAATTGACTTCCAAGATCCAGTTTCTACAGTTGGCATTGACAGCTATACTAAGGTATACACTGATGCCCTGTATAAACATCTACACAAATGTATAGACACAACCATGCAGATAAGATTAAAGCAAGATCCTCAAGAAAAAACAAACCTTCCTAGCGGATGTCTAGCATTAATAAATTATACAATAAGCAAAATAAACTGCTGTCTAAAAATAAAAAAGTGAGATCCCAGAACTGGAAGAGCAGCCTCCTCAGCCTAAACAAGCAAATAACACAGCTTGTAAAGTCTTCACAAAGTGTAGCTGTGCAAAAAATTTAGCAATCATGGCCAAGGATAACCATAAGGCTTTCTTCAGCTACATCCACATCCTAAAAGGCAGGACTCAGAGAAGCGCTGAACTAATTGTGGATGGCATTACACACTGACCCTGTTGAAATTGCAAACCTGCTAGTAGACAGGTTTGGTGAAAATTTCACCCCTCTATTCCCCCCAAGCCTACCACAAACCATATCTTCACCATCTCCTCCTCTCTGAATCTAATTTAATCTAATTTAAAGAGCAAGTCATCAATGCTCTCTCCAAGGCTAAGAACACAGCCTCCATGGGACCAGATGGCTTTCTGGGCTGCATTCTTAATGTTCTAAAACAAGAGCTAGCTACTTCACTAGGGACTCTATTCAACCACAGCCTGAATACTGACTTTGTCCCCAGTGAATGGAAAACAGTGACTGTTACCCCCCTCCACAAGGGCAGCTCGACAACAGACACAAGTAGCTATAAACCCATAAGTTTAACAAGCCTCGCTTGTAAGGCAATGGAAAGAATCATAATGGACCTCATAAATAAGGATATAGGTGACCTCCAAATTCTGTATCCATCCCAGTTTGGTTTTTGTCAAGGGCAGGTCATGCCAGCTAAACCTGGTGGATTTCTTTGAGAACGTGACCAGAGCCATAGACTAGGGCAAAGCCATGCACACAGCCTATCTTGACTTGGCCAATGCCTTCGGCACTATCCCACACTCAGGCATTGTTGACACACTAACACAGTTGAATATCAACCCTTGTGTTGTCAGGTGGGTTGCAAACTGGTTCGCAGATCAACAACACTTAATCAAAGTGTGAGACCTTACCTATACCAACTGACCTGTCACCAATGGGGTCCCACAAGGGTCAGTGCTGGGCCCTGCCTTGTTTGGCATATACTTCTCAGAAGTCCAGGACAAAATGGAGGGGCTGTGTCTAACCAAGTCTGCGGATGACAGCAAAATAGATGCTATCAGTGAATCCCCTAGTGATGTCAGCGAACTTCAAAAGGGGCTTACACAGACCAATGACTGGTGCCAAAGCCATGGTCTTAAACTAAAGGGTAAAAAATGCATCATCATTCCCTTCGGTAAAAACAATGTCCCTGCTGATTATAAAATTAACAATAATACACTATGTACCAATTCAGTAGTGAAAGACCTGGGAACACAAGTTGACTGCGACCTCAGCTTTGACCACCATGTGTCTACTGTGGTGAGGAACGCATTCTAGGTCACTTACCTGATTAGCAAAAGCATTGCATCAAGAGCAAAAGAGGTTATAACTCCCCTGTACTCATCCCTCATCAGACCTATTACTGAATATAATGCTCCCTTTGGTATGTACCATACCAGACAACAGCTGCAGCAACTTGAGAGATCTCAGAGATTTCTAACAAAAAAAAAAATTCAGGGTCTCCAGTACATGTCTTATACAGACAGACTGAAGCCACTGTCACTGTACTCAGTAGTGTATAGACTACTCCAAGGTGACTTATGTCTGGCTTGCAGGGCTATCTCTGACCCAAATCTAATGGAAATGCTGCACATCCGTAAGTCACATAGGACTAGAGTCACCCCATTCCGGGGATCTCAGTCTAGTCTGCAACATAAATAGGTCCTTGTGGAGAGACAGATGCATCTCTCAGAGGTTGCCACTCCTCTGGAATATGCTTCTTATCCATATCAAGCAGAGCAAATCCATGACCCTGTTTAAGAGCAGGCTGGATGACTGGATGGGAAACCATAAATTTCTGCGAGGGATTGCCCCGGCTTCTCTCCTGGACATGGGTAGTCCTTGCTAGAAAAACCTTGAGCGCAGATGATATCTTTCATCTAGTATTACACTGAGATTTAATGGCTAGTTTTGTAAAGACTCTCGGGTCAATAGCCTAGTAACATCCTGTGAACCTATGAACCTATTACATTTTTACTTACACAGAACAAAATATTTTAGAAAAACAGATCAACTGTTTGTGTCCTGTAAATCAATATGTATGTACACCTTTAAGAAGCTTTCCATGGGCTTGTGCAAGTGTATAAATACTGAGCACGTGCAAGCCTGACTGCCATTTTGTAGTAACCTGTTGAGATGTAGGCATGCATGCCTGTGTAGTCTGTCAGTTAATCGGTTCGTTTATGTTTTGTACTTCTGCTGTCCATCCTGATGTGTTTCTATGTAATAAAGTATATAAACAAACTACCCCACCTGCTTGTCTTCCATAGTAAACCAAACCAAAAGAACTGTAGACACTCCACCAAAGGCTGCCCGCCCACAAGGATTCCAAAGGAAAGAAGAAGGCGAGCAACATGGTGTCTAAGAAGCGTAGCCAACAGAGGAGGGACTTCCTGCAAGCATTGCTTATATGAACTGGATACGTCAACGGCAGATTTAATGATGACCATTGGACTGCCAGTGTCCATTGTAGTACCCGCATATGCAGATGAGCACAGGGAAGAGTCATCAAACCAAAAAGAACTGTAGATACCCCACCAAAGGCTGCCCGCCCACAAAGATTCCAAAGGAAAGAAGAAAAAAGCAGGTACTGGTCACCACGCTAAACAGCTTCAAGACTTTTATTTAAAACACAATTAAAAACACAGGAATGAGCGCTGTCAGACCAAGCCCTTCTTCAGATCATCGTAATCATCATCATCATCTTTCGGCTTTTCCCGTTAGGGGTCATCACAGCGGATCATCTGTTTCCATTTCTTCCTGTCCTCTGCATCATGCTCTGTCACACCAACCACCTGCATGTCCTCTCTCACCACATCCATAAACCTTATCTTAGGCCTTCCTCTTTTCCTCTTACCTGGTAGCTTCATCCTTAGCATCCTTTTCCCAATATACCCAGCATCCTTCCTCAGCACATGTCCAAACCAACGAAATCTTATCTCTCTTGCTTTGACTCTAAACTGCCCAACCTGGGCTGACCCTCTAATATACTGATTCCTAATCCTGTCCATCCTAGTCACACCCAGTGCAAATCTTAACATCTTTAACTCTGCCACATCCAGCTCTGACTCCTGCCTTTTTGTCAATGCCACCGTTTCCAACCCATATAACATAGCTGGTCTCACTACTGTCTTGTAGACCTTCCCTTTCCCTCTTACTGGTACCCGCCTGTCACAAATCACTCCTGACACTCTTTACCCACTCCATCCTGCCTGCACTCTCTTCTTCACCTCTCTTCCACACTCACCATTACTCTGAACTGTTGATCCCAAGTACTTAAACTCATCCACCTTTACCAACTCTACTCCCTGCATCCTCACCATTCCTCTACCCACCCTCTCATTTACACACATATATTCTTTTAGCCCTGCTGACCTTCATTCCTCTCCTGTCTAAATCATATCTCCACCTCTCCAGGGTCTTCTCAACCTGATCCCTACTCTCACTACATATCACAATGTAATCTGCAAACATCATAGTTCACAGGGCCTCCTGTCTGATCTCATCTGTCAACCTTTCCATCACCACTGCAAATAAGAAAGGGCTCAGAGCTGGTCAGATACAAAACTCAAATGAAACTGCAGTTTTTATATAGCTCTTCAGTTAACATTCAGCACTGCACCCTCATTTTCTTTAGTGCAGCTGTTAAAGGTATAACCCCATTTAAACCTGGGGATTTGTATGCTGCTAGTTCAATGATCCATTTAGTTTAATTCAACTCTGTCTCATTAATCAAATCACCTCCCCTTTTGTTTTTATTTATACATTGTATAACCATAAACTTAAACTTATGATTTTCATATTTAGAAATGTGCTGGAAAAGTGCATTATGTTCATGTTTTAATCTTACAGAGGACAAATGGTTTAAAATTCTGTTTTTCAGCATGCAGCTAGATTTTTCCTACATAGAATGTGCTGCAGTCCTGACAGACAGCCAGATAAACAACATTGTTTGTTCTACAATCTGCATACAAATCAAAACAATATTATTTTCCTGATACAAGGTGTACATAGGATTCTGCCTCTGCAATGTGCTCACATGCTTTGCAATTTCTGCAGTTTCATGTACCTGCACGTTATGTAAAATTGGTCCTACTTTTTTCTGTCTTCCCTTCATGGCATAATAAAACCTTCAGATTTTTATTTCTTCTAAAGCCAAAACAGTTTTTTCTCCCAATACCTTGGCTATTTTTGCATCTGTCAGCAAAACATTCCAATTTTGTTTTATTATATCACATGTTGCCACTATGTTATTACTATAAGTTAAAATTAGCCTCACATTATCCATCTGTCAGGCTCTAGCCTGAACAGGTGTTCCTTCCTGATGTCTATGGGAGAACCAAGGCCTAAACCTATTCCTTCTGTATTGTTTACTCTTAGTAATAGCATCTTTAACTCTATTTTTGTTGTATCCCCTTTGACAGAGGTTACTCTCTAACTTGTCAATTTCTTGCTCAAAATGTGTATCCTGCATTCATATACGTGAAATTCTATCAACCTGCTCCCTTATTATACCAATGAACGTATACCTTGGATGCATGCTGTCATAAGATAGCACGCTGTACATATCACCCTGCCCCCTTATTATACCATTGAACGTAGACCTTGGATGCATGCTGTCATAAGATAGCATGCAGTACATATCACCCTGCCCCCTTATTATACCATTGAATGTATACCTTGACTGTACGCTGTCATAAGAACGCATGCTGTACATATCACCTTGCCCTGTTATTATACCATTGAACGTAGACCTTGGATGCATGCTGTCATAAGATAGCATGCAGTACATATCAACCTGCCCTCTAATTATACCATTGAATATATACCTTGGATGCATGCTGTCATAAGATACATGTTGTACATTCCACCCTGCCCTATTATTATACCATTGAATGTATACCTTGGATGCGTGCTGTCATAAGATAGCATGCTGAACATATCACCCTGCCAGCTTATTATACCATTGAACGTAACCCTTGGGTGCATGCTGTCATAAGACAACATGCTGTACATATCACCCTTCCCCCTTATTATACCATTGAACGTATACCTTGGATGCATGCTGTCATAAGATAGCATGCTGTACATATCACCCTGCCCTGTTATTATACTATTGAACCTACATTGGATGCATGCTGTCATAAGATAGCATGCAGTACATATCAACCTGCCCTCTAATTATACCATTGAATGTATACCTTGGATGCCTGCTGTCATAAGATAGCACTCTGAACATATCACCTTGCCAGCTTATTATACCATTGAACGTAACCCTTGGATGCATGCTGTCATAAGATAGCATGCTGTACATATCACCCTGCCCCCTTATTATACCATTGAACGTATACCTTGGATGCATGCTGTCATAAGATAGCATGCTGTACATATCACTCTGCCCACTTATTATACCATTGAACGTATACCTTGGATGCATGCTGTCATAAGGTAGCATGCTGTACATATCACCCTGCCAGCTTATTATACCATTGAATGTAAACTTTGGATGCATGCTGTCATAAGGTAGCATGCTGTAGATATCAACCTGCCCCCTTAATATACCATTGAACGTATACCTTGGATGCATGCTGTCATAAGATAGCATGCAGTACATATCACCCAGCCCCCTTATTATACCATTGAACGTATACCTTGAATGCATGCTGTCATAAGATACATGTTGTACATTCCACCCTTCCCTGTTATTATACCATTGAATGTATACCTTGGATGCATGCTGTCATAAGATAGTATGCTGAACATATCACTCTGCCCCCTTATTATACCATTGAACGTAACCTTGGATGCATGCTGTCATAAGACAGCATGCTGAACATATCACCCTGCCAGCTTATTATACCATTGAACGTAACCATTGGATGCATGCTGTCATAAGGTAGCATGCTGTATATATCAACCTGACCCTTATTATACTGTTGAACGTATGCCTTGGATGCATGCTGTCATAAGATAGCACGCTGTACATATCACCCTGCCCCCTTATTATACTATTGAATGTATCCCTTGGATGCATGCTGTCATAATATAGCATGCTTTACATATCACCCTGCCCTGTAATTATACCATTGAACTTATAAATTGGATGCATGCTGCCATAAGATAGCATGCTGTACATATCAGCCTGCCCCTTTATTATACCATTGAATGTATACCTTGGATGCATGCTGTCATACAATAGCATGCTATACATATCACCCTGCCCCCTTATTATACCATTGAACGTATACCTTGGATGCATGCTGTCATAAGATGGCATGCTGTACATATCACCCTGCCCTGTTATTATACCATTGAAGGTCTACCTTGGATGTATGCTGTCATAAGATAACATGCTGCACATATCAACCTGCCCCCTAATTATACCACTTGAACATGCACAAAAGTAGTGGACCTGACACTGATCTTGGGGGGGGGGCATCCCTGTTGTGATTAGGGTTACCACCTGTTCCACTTTGAGAGGGACAGTCCCAATTTGGGCAGTTGTGTCCTGCAAAAAAATTGAAAAAAATGGCAAATGTCCTGAGATTTTAGGGCAAAATTATTTCCTGTATTTTTCTTTAATAGTTGCATAAAACAGTTATTTTGTATCTGAAACAGCTAACTGTTATAAGAAACAGAATAAGCAACTCAAATGCTGCAAGAATAAGTTTTTATTTTGGCAAATAAGTGAAGTTCTTTCATTTGTACTTGCCATGGATATGTTTTGCCCTGCAAAATCTGACCTTTCTACAAAAAATGTCCCACTTTGGGCATTTGAAAAGGTGGCATCCCTAGTTGTGATTCCCTTTCTGAGGACTAACATTTATTCCTGCTGACAATCTGAGATCCATTTTAGACTTTTCTTGAATCATTTGAGAGTATCTGCATCTGTAACCAAGCTGGAGAGCCAGGAGGTCTACAAGGAATATATGATAATAATATCACTGGATAAATTTAGTTGTGATGGTATGCAGAAGTATGAAAGAGGCTTTATCAATCCTATGGCTAGGGCAGAAACAATCTTGAGTTGTTACATGGCAGCTGACTGCCCCACAGATAGTTCAGTAATTCTTTACGATCTCTTCATTGTAGTATTTTCCAGAAATTAAGATATCAACTTGATGGATTTTGTCCTTAAATCTCAAAGTTGGCTTGTCAATGGGCAGCTTCTCCCCTTCAGCCCTCTGGCTAAACCCTCTTAACAGATACTTAAAGAATCAAGAACACACTTTTCGATCACATCCCCAAGACATTATAATGTACATGTATGTGACTACAGCAAGTTTAAATACAGATGTCAGCCTTTCCCCTTTTATATATCCGAAGTCTCTACACCAACACTCCATACAGCTGTAAAACATACATGATCTGCAGTTCTTCTTGTATGTTTTGTGCATATAAAATCTCTGCACACAAGTTGATTACAAAACAGATCAAAATACATTGCCTCTACACACACAATGCAGACTACTTCCTATTCTGATTACACAACACACACAAACAAATACTCCTCCCTTTCATTCTCACAACATTACTGTGTTACAGTGAGACTCTCTGGGCATGTACATGCATGTGGATGGATCCCCTTTACAGGATCGAATTTTCACTTACCCGAAACATAAAAGGAAGAGATAACTTCGCCGAAAGCTTACTTTTACGAGCACTTGGATGACCAGAATTTTACTCTGGGCACAGAGAAGAATGGGTGAGGCTTTCTGATGAGGAGCAGTAGGGTATAGAATAGATGATAAGGTAGTGAAAAAGCCCTCTAGTTTGGTGGTTGCCTAGATATGAGAAGATGACAGCTGGCAAGGTTGGGAAAGAAAGAAAAAGATGCAATGATTTTAGTTAGAAACCTGAAGGAACACTGGAACCTTGGCAGTGTGGTGTCACTTGCTGGAGAGGTGGAGGGAGGGTGATCATTACAAAGGATATTACTGAGCTTTCTGCAGGGTTTCATCAGCTGTTGAAGAAAAGAGGGGATTTAGAGAAGGTACAATATGTGGTGGAGTTTGGAACTGTGTGAGGCTGGCAGAGGGAAAATACAGGAAATGAGGAAGCATGAGTGAAACCGAAATAAAGAAGTTGATAGAGTATTGAAGGGACAAAGCAGAGAAGCATCATGGTTATTCACCAGATTTTTGCATGTTGATAACAATAGAAGTTTTAGCATGAATGTGGGGTATTCCAAGGAGCTTTGAGTCTGTGTGGGTCTGTACCTTTTCCCTGAGTCAGTGTAGAAAGTAAAAACCAAGCTAAGGCAGAACAACCAAACATGTCTCAGTAATCCAAACCAAAGTAGGCAGAACAACCAAACATGTCTCAGTAATCCAAATAGAAGTAGGCAGAGCAACCACACTCTTCCCTTGGACGTTCACATCTTGGTTTTACTCAGTGTAGAAAGTAGTTAGTGCTGGTCCTTCCTAAAAGTAAGGAACATTATGAGTACCCAGAAGAGTAGAGGCCAATTTTACTTGTCAGTGCAGATTTCGACCATTGGCAGTCAGACTAGAGAGCTATATTGTGGATTTATTCTGGGGTTCATAGGAGGTGTTAAAAGAAGTGTGTGTGTGTGTGTGTGTGTGTGTGTGTGTGTGTGTGTGTGTGTGTGTGTGTGTGTGTGTGTGTGAGAGAGAGAGAGAGAGAGACAGTAAGAGAGTGATTGCAATCAAGCATGCATTCATTTATGCAGTGTTCTCTTTTGTTAACCAGGTTTTTGAATTGCTCAGAAACCATTTTCATTGGAGGCCTGTGGAACATATGTTTCTTATATAAAGTAACAGAAAATGTGTTATCAAAACACAAATGCAGGAATATGTAATGTACATGGAGGGTAAACCCATCTCATTATTGAACTATCAAATAATTAGTGTGAAAGGAAAGATAGCAATATTATTCATCAGTGGTATAGAAGAGGCACACACCCCAAAACTGGTAACAGTGAGCTGTATTGACATAGAGGGATAAATCCCTGACTATGACCAGGGTGACCAGGAGTGGCGCTAGGTCAACTGGTGCCCTAGGCAAAAGGGCTCCACGGCACCCCCCACCACACCACCCGGTGCCCCCATTCTGGTTTACCTACATCAAATAACTACTGGAAAAGTGCCCCTCCTAGAGCATTGCCCTAGGCGGTCGCCAAGTTGGGCTATGCCTAAGGCCGGCTATGTGGGTGACTCAAGTTTGATAGCAGTTTGGGTACCTTTCTGGAGCTGGTGTAGGAGAGGAGGGCGATGTTGAGGCATATCTTCCTCACCTCTCCTTAGGGGAGGAGATGAGCATGTGCTTGAAGGCAGAATCTCTTTGGTAGAACCCAGAGTGTAGCCTGAGGATCACAAAGAGGTCTACAAGGAGGCAGGGCTAACTTATGACATCACATGGTGGCATGGCTGTGTATCACAAAAGCCTAGTACAAGCCTAGTACAAGCTGACCCGTTGGACACTGATGAGCATGTTTTGGGGAGGTAGGTCTTAAAGAGAAAAACATGATTCTTCTAGAGGATGGCAGCATTTCTGATGTCCTTGTTTCTCTTTCCCTTAGAATGAATGAATCACAGCAGTCTTGCTAAGGTTGAATAAATGGGTCAACAGAGAGACTGAGGGGAAAGTTAGCTCAATGGTCATAGGAGGACTGCAATAAAAATAACAGTAAAGACTTTATTAACAGTGAATTCATTTCATAAGTGATAGCTTATGTAACCATGGTAGTAATAGCAGAGGAGAGGAAAAGCATTGCAGCGTTATAAATTGTGGATTAAAAAGCACTGAAACTCATATAAGAATTAAGGTAGCTAGTGAAATGTTATAGTTCTGGCCAGAGATATAGCTTCAAATTCAAACTGCAGAGTTGCAGTGAGGGGGAAAGTAGAGGAAGTGAAGGGGATTATGGAACTACCAAAGGCAGGAAACAATGAACAGTATCACTGCTGAAGATGGTATAACAAATAGTCTGTTAAAGGGTGTGAATGTTTTTCTGTGTCTTGTAATCAGACCTAAATAGGACATTGTCAAACCTAAAAAAAGCTTTTTATCTATTATATTAGAAATGAAGTGAGCTGATCTCAAAGCCCAGCATGGGTTACATGTTATTGACATTATATAAAGAGTAAAGAATTAAAGACAAGTAATAGGTTGGGCCTAGAACTGCTTGGTATGGATCGCCTAACAGAATTGTTTGAAATGCAGTATATACAGAGCAGCTCACCTGCCTGTGATATTAAAAATCCAAATGCCTTATTTATATCTCATTTAGATCATAAAAAGCAGTGCACTACTTAATGTGATGGAAATGGAAAAAAGAGCTGATGGACTTGAGTGCTGCACACGTGTGGGGCATCTTAAAAAACTGCCCCCTTCAAAAATGTAATTATACACCCAGATACAACAACGCACTAATTAGGACAAGGTGATAATCAGAATAAAACTGATAATCATTAAGAAATGAAAGTCTGATAAATGGAAATGTTTAGTCCAGTAGCATTCAACGTAAGACAACAAAAATGAGAAACGAGTCAGAACTTACTGTCAGAAATAGTATTTCAAGGTAGGGGGAGAACTTGGTAACATATTGTAGGGATTACATAGCTGATTTCTATAACTTTACCAACAAGGTCAGGAGAGATCAGTTTACCATAGCAGCTTGGGTAAAGAAGGCATTAGAGTAAAATAGCCCTGTTCATGGAACACTTTGCATTTATTTTTGGTTTATCAGCAGAGCCAGTTTCCAGACTCTCATAGTCATTTTTGAATTCAGTCAGCCCTATGTTGCTGCAGCACGGTGCTCTCTCATGAACATGTGCAGCACCGCGTAGGGCTGGCCCCACAAGCTGATGAGGCAGTCTGAAGGAGAGGCATATTCTAATTAACTATGCACTCTCTCAACTGTAACCACTACCAGGTAGGTGTCTATGGGATCATCAATTCATAAAATTACTCAGACATGTTGGTCAGCATGACTGACCGTACAATGTTACAGTAGTGAATACAGCCATATTCAGCCATCATGGAAGCGGTAAGTACTGAGGAGTTTAGTGGTAAGGTAAGGTCAGGAATCATGTGAGTGAGTGTATGCAATGGGCATGTGTGTGTGTGTGTGTGTGTGTGTGTGTGTGTGTGTGTGTGTGTGTGTGTGTGTGTGTGTGTGTGTGTGTGTGTATGTGTGTGTATGTGTGTGTGTGTGTGTGTGTGTGTGTGTGTGTGTGTGTGTGTGTGTATCTGCCTAGGAGCAAGTAGGAAGGGAATTAGTGAAGGGGTCGGGTACCCATGTGAATGTGTCTGAATGGATGAATGGATGGCAGTGTGAGTGTGACTGGGTGGGTGTAAGGGTGTGCATGTCTGATGTGCATATGTGTGTATGAGTGTGGGTTGGGGTGGCTGTCATATCTACACACATTCCTAAACCAAGAAACATAGTCTACAACATTGGGTGGGGAGACCACTAGCCACCAGGAATACCATTCTTGTGGTGGAGTGGCACGTAAACCACTACAGGGATCATGGGGTGGGGGAACCACTAGGCACCATGCAGTATTTTAAACTTTTGTGCCTTAACAGCATTTAAACTAGTATGGGTATTGGGGGTGAGGGAAGACACCAAGAATATGACTTACAACATGGGACTGCAACTTTCCATGATGGCCTTGGGTCATGAAAGGAGCTATAGGGAAGGGCTGACAACTCAGTGATACATATAGGGACTGTGGTGTGTGTGTATTTGTGTGTGTGTGTGTGTGTGTGTGTGTGTGTGTGTGTGTGTGTGCAAGTGCGTGTGTGCGTGTGTGTGTAGTTGTGTGTGTGTGTATTTGTGTGTGTGTGTTGTGTGTGTGATTGTGTTTGAATGTGTACTTGTGTGAGGGAGAGTGACTGGGGAGAATGCTATGACTGCACAATGCAGCAGTTAACTACTAGCACAGGCAGATCAGCAATAATCTGGACATTGTGGTACTACCTGCGATTCAGAGATATTCTAACTAACCAATAATGAGGTCTTTCCTCATTGTATCTAACATGTCTCTGAATTGTAGAATATCATTTGATGGGAGAAAGGCTTTTTTGTGAGAGTCCTGTGGTTTGTGCTAGAGCTGTTATTGAATCCCCAGAATATATAGTCTCAAATAAATTAACCAGTTAATACTAAAGCTTTAAGAGTTGGTAAAATCAGCAGCAGAAGCCTTAACATTTTGGGACAGTGCTGGTAGGACAAGTATCCTTGTTTTACCGCCAGCTCTGCTCTGTGACTAGAAAACGATCAGAATAAGATCCACCGTTAGGAATAACAGGAGTGCATTCCATCGTTAGGAATAACAGGAGTGCATTCCATCATTAGGAATAACAGGAGTGCATTCCATCATTAGGAATAACAGGAGTGCATTCTATCGTTAGGAATAACAGGAGTGTATTCCATTGTTAGGAATAACAGGAGTGCATTCCATCGTTAGGAATAACAGGAGTGCGTTCCATCGTTAGGAATAACAGGAGTGCATTCCATCGTTAGGAATAACAGGAGTGCGTTCCATCGTTAGGAATAATAGGAGTGCATTCCATCGTTAGGAATAACAGGAGTGCATTCTATCGTTAGGAATAACAGGAGTGCATTCCATCGTTAGGAATAACAGGAGTGCGTTCCATCGTTAGGAATAACAGGAGTGCATTCCATCGTTAGGAATAACAGGAGTGCATTCCATTGTTAGGAATAACAGGAGTGCATTCTATCGTTAGGAATAACAGGAGTGCATTCCATCGTTAGGAATAACAGGAGTGCATTCCATCGTTAGGAATAACAGGAGTGCAGCAGAAACGAAAAACTTCAGTCCCATCTTCTCTTTTACTGGCAAGTAAATGGAAAGCTTGTATTGTCTAAATTAAAGTCCCAATCATGAACTAGAAATATGCTGCATACTCATCAGCATGCTTAGATTGGGGACAGACTGACAACTACATGCAGATACTTAGATTTGGGACAGACTGACCACTACTTGCAGCAATATATTTTACAACATTATTAATTCATTCACTCAAGATCTGCAAACTACCACAGGTTATTTAGGAGTCACACTGCATTTGACATATTTGATCATAACCTTTTAATATAAAAGTGAGTTAGACTGGTTCTTTCATCTACTCTCAGTTAGCTGATGAACTGTCTAACAGGATATGATGCATTGAAAACAATGATTATATGAGGAAACTGGGATGGGGCGTTGCCAGTTAGGAAACTTCCCACGGTTTCATATCAAGACAATATTTGTTCAGCATTTAATTGACTCATGTTGAATGACAGGATGCAATTTTCTAATCTGTGTGATATTAAATTGGAAAAATTATCTCTAGTTTAGATGACAGTCATTTATTATAAAAGACTCTCAGTAAACTGTACATCTGGCATTCTACAAGGAAAAGGACCATCAATGTTTCTAAAAGAAAGTACATGTCTTTCAGCCTTATGAGGTTTGAGTTACAACACAGTGTGGGTAATGCTGAATTAGTTATGGTCACCCGCTTTTAAGGACCTGGGCATCAACATTGACACTAGAATGCCCTTTGTTTAGCATACTGACAATATCTGTAAGGAAGTGTACAGGCCAAAACATTAATCCATATCTCTGGAAGTTACTATCAGCCTGCTCTGCAGCATTAAGGCTCCGCATTTTTTGAGGTATTCTTCTTGCCTTATAAATTATTTAGAGGGAATCTTATTTCAATTTTAAGGCAACAGAGTATGAATGTCTATTTGAATAAAGAACTCAAGGCATTGAAATGAGCTTTTAATTAGAGCCCTACATTGAATGAAAGTCATTATTTGGTTTTGATAAAGGATAGTCAAGTAATGACATCATCTACCCAATAGTATCAAGGGGAGTGAGAATGTGGGTTCTGTATAGAAGACAAGATAAGTCTTCTGGTTGTTTCTGCTACCAAGTCATCTTTTTTGTGGGCACTTCAGACTTCATCTTTTTGTATTTGACTTAATTTTAATATGAGGTGGGAAAAGAACATCAGACATACATAATACAGTATAGTGAAAGGCAGTAAAGATGAAATAGTATGTGTATGGTGTATGGAGTAGTGAAAGAGATGCTGTGTGGACTAAAGTGTCGTGAGTGCAAAGAACAGTACAACGAAACCCAGGAAACATGAAACAGTAGGACTGTGGTGCTGTAAGGTATTGTTGGTTGTTTAGAATAAAATTGAAACAAAAGGTTAAGCAAAACTGAACAAAAAGAGAGCAGAGATTGGGAAAGAGATAAGGAATGTAGATGGGTACACTTTAATGTGCGTTTAGGAAGTATTAGAGGAGAAAGCATGCAATGAGCTCACATAGTTCTGAACAAAAGAATTAAAAATAAATAGAGCAGCGTATATGCATACTTCTGAAGGTAGTGCATTCCCTAAACGACCTCTGAAGGTAGTGCATTCCCTAAACGACTTCTGAAGGTAGTGCATTCCCTAAACAACCTCTGAAGGTAGTGCATTCCCTAAACGACTTCTGAAGGTAGTGCATTCCCTAAATGACCTCTGAAGGTAGTGCATTCCCTAAAATACTTCTGAAGGTAGTGCATTCCCTAAACGACCCCTGAAGGTAGTGCATTCCCTAAACAACCTCTGAAGGTAATGCATTCCCTAAAATACTTCTGAAGGTAGTGCATTCCCTAAATGACTTCTGAAGGTAATGTACTCCCTAAATGACTTCTGAAGGTAATGTATTCCCTAAATGACCTCTGAAGGTAATACATTCCCTAAAATACTTCTGAAGGTAATGCATTCCCTAAAATACTTCTGAAGGTACTGCATTCCCTAAACGACCTCTGAAGGTAGTGCATTCCCTAAAATACTTCTGAAGGTAGTGCATTCCCTAAACGACCTCTGAAGGTAGTGCATTCCCTAAAATACTTCTGAAGGTAATGTATTCTCTAAATTACCTCTGAAGGTAATGCATTCCCTAAATGACCGCTGAAGGTAATGCATTCCCTAAAATACTTCTGAAGGTAATGTATTCTCTAAATGACCTCTGAAGGTAATGCATTCCCTAAATGACCTCTGAAGTTAATGCATTCCCTAAAATACTTCTGAAGGTAGTGCATTCCCCAAATGACCTCTGGAGGTAATGTACTCCCTAAATGACTTCTGAAGGTAATGTATTCCCTAAATGACCTCTGAAGGTAATGCATTCCCTAAAATACTTCTGAAGGTAGTGCATTCCCTAAATGACCTCTGAAGGTAATGTACTCCCTAAATGACTTCTGAAGGTAATGCATTCCCTAAATGACCTCTAAAGGTAATGCATTCCCTAAAATACTTCTGAAGGTAATGTATTCCCTAAATGACCTCTGAAGGTAATGCATTCCCTAAAATACTTCTGAAGGTAATGTATTCCCTAAATGACCTCTGAAGGTAATGCATTCCCTAAAATACTTCTGAAGGTAATGTATTCTCTAAATGACCTCTGAAGGTAATGCATTCCCTAAATGATCTCTGAAGTTAATGCATTCCCTAAAATACTTCTGAAGGTAGTGCATTCCCCAAATGACCTCTGGAGGTAATGCACTCCCTAAATGACTTCTGAAGGTAATGTATTCCCTAAATGACCTCTGAAGGTAATGCATTCCCTAAAATACTTCTGAAGGTAGTGCATTCCCTAAATGACCTCTGAAGGTAATGTACTCCCTAAATGACTTCTGAAGGTAATGCATTCCCTAAATGACCTCTAAAGGTAATGCATTCCCTAAAATACTTCTGAAGGTAATGTATTCCCTAAATGACCTCTGAAGGTAATGCATTCCCTAAAATACTTCTGAAGGTAATGTATTCCCTAAATGACCTCTGAAGGTAATGCATTCCCTAAAATACTTCTGTAGGTAATGTATTCCCTAAATGACCTCTGAAGGTAATGCATTCCCTAAAATACTTCTGAAGGTAATGTATTCCCTAAATAACCTCTGAAGGTAATGCATTCCCTAAAATACTTCTGAAGGTAATGTATTCACTAAATAACCTCTGAAGGTCATGTATTCCCTAAATGACCTCTGAAGGTAATGCATTCCCTAAAATACTTCTGAAGGTAATGTATTCCCTAAATGACCTCTGAAGGTAATGCATTCCCTAAAATACTTCTTAAGGTAATGTATTCTATAAATAACCTCTGAAGATAATGCATTCCCTAAATGACCTCTGAAGGTAATGCAATCCCTAAAATACTTCTGAAGGTAATGCACTCCCTAAAATACTTCTGAAGGTAGTGCATTCCCTAAATGACCTCTGAAGTTAATGTACTCCCTAAATGACTTCTGAAGGTAATGTATTCCCTAAATGACCTCTGAATGTAATGCATTCCCTAAATGACTTGTGAAGGTAATGTATTCCCTAAATGACTTGTGAAGGTAATGTATTCCCTAAATGACCTCTGAAGGTAATGCATTCCCTAAAATACTTCTGAAGTTAATGCATTCCGTAAAATACTTCTGAAGGTAGTGCATTCCCCAAATGACCTCTGGAGGTAATGTATTCCCTAAATTACTTATGAAGGTAATGTATTCCCTAAATGACCTCTGAAGGTAATGCATTCCTTAAAATACTTCTGAAGGTAATGTATTCTCTAAATGACATCTGAAGGTAATGTACTCCCTAAATTACTTCTGAAGGTAATGCATTCCCTAAATGACCTCTGAAGGCAATGCATTCCCTAAATGACCTCTGAAGGTAATGCATTCCCTAAAATAATTCTGAAGGTAATGTATTCCCTAAATGGCCTCTGAAGGTAATGCATTCCCTAAAATACTTCTGAAGGTAATGTATTCTCTAAATGACCTCTGAAGGTAATGCATTCCCTAAATGACTTTGGAAGGTAATGCATTCCCTAAAATACTTCTGAAGGTAATGTATTCCCTAAAATACTTCTGAAGGTAGTCCATTCCCTAAATGACTTCTGAAGGTGATGTACTCCCTAAATGACTTTTGAAGGTAATGTATTCCCTAAATGACCTCTGAATGTAATGCATTCCCTAAAATACTTCTTAATGTAATATATTCCCTAAGTGACCTCTGAAGGTAATGCATTCCCTAAATTACTTCTGAAGGTAATGTATTCCCTAAATAACTTGTGAAGGTAATGCATTCCCTAAATGTCCTCTGAAGGTAATGCATTCCCTAAATGACCTCTGAAGGTAATGCATTCCCTAAAATACTTCTGAAGTTAATGCATTCCCTAAAATACTTCTGAAGGTAGTGCATTCCCTAAATGACTTCTGAAGGTAATGTACTCCCTAAATGACTTCTGAAGGTAATGTATTCCCTAAATGACCTCTGAAGGTAATGCATTCCCTAAAATACTTCTGAAGGTAGTGTATTCCCTAAATGACCTCTGAAGGTAATGCATTCCGTAAATGACTTCTGAAGGTAATGTATTCCCTAAATAACTTGTGAAGGTAATGTATTCCCTAAATGTCCTCTGAAGGTAATGCATTCCCTAAATGATCTCTGAAGGTAATGCATTCCCTAAAATACTTCTGAAGGTAATGCATTCCCTAAAATACTTCTGAAGGTAGTGCATTCCCTAAATGACTTCTGAAGGTAATGTACTCCCTAAATGACTTAATGTATTCCCTAAATGACCTCTGAAGGTAATGCATTCCCTAAAATACTTCTGAAGGTAATGCATTCCATAAATGACCTCTGAAGGTAATGTACTCCCTAAATGACTTCTGAAGGTAATGCATTCCCTAAATGACCTCTGAAGGTAATGCATTCGTTAAAATACTTTTGAAGGTAGTGCATTCCCCAAATGACCTCTGAAGCTAATGTACTCCCTAAATGACTTCCGAAAGTAATGTATTCCCTAAATGACCTCTGAAGGTAATGCATTCCCTAAAATACTTCTGAAGGTAATGCATTCCCTAAATGACCTCTGAAGGTAATGCAGTCCCTAAAATACTTATGAAGGTAATGTATTCCCTAAATGACCTCTGAAGGTAATGCATTCCCTAAAATACTTCTGAAGGTAATGTATTCCCTAAATGACCTCTGAAGGTAATGCATTCCCTAAATAACCTCTGAAGGTAATGCATTCCCTAAAATACTTCTGAAGGTAATGCATTCCCTAAATGGCCTCTGAAGGTAATGCATTCCCTAAAATACTTCTGAAAGCAATGTATTCCCTAAATGACCTCTGAAGGTAATGCAGTCCCTAAAATACTTCTGAAGGTAATGTATTCCCTAAATGACCTCTGAAGGTAATGCATTCCCTAAGTGACCTCTGAAGGTAATGCATTCCCTAAATGACCTCTGAAGGTAGTACAGTCCCTAAATGACCAGTAAAGTGCGAGTACTTTGAGCCACCTGATAATTTTTCAATTTACGTACATGCGCGTTGTACTGGAGCAGAATGAGCTTTTGTACAGATGGGGAGTGAGTGGCATAAAGTATTTTCTGCACTGCAGAGAAGTGGACATGTTATAATTTTACAGACTTGACAGGTGAAATGGACTGAGTTATAAGACATGATGTGTATTAAATCAGTAATTTGTGGAGAATATGTTAGTCTTATGATAAGAAGTATTTAAGTTAACTACACTGACGAAGACATGTTAGTAAATTATAGGCTTCAGTTAATAACTTATGTAAAAGAAAATAGGTGGTTAAGATTGCTTTTCCCATGTGGGGTGGAATGGTTTTAGTATTATGATGATGAGGCCTACCTAACTGTTTACTTTCATAATAGATCTTTGGATGGGAATGTCCTCCCTGTGTCTGTGTAGGTACTGATAGATGCTTTGACTTCCTGTCAAATCCCAAAGAAATACAATAGATAAATTAGGTATTCTCCAAATTGCTCAACAGTATATGTGTGTGTGTGTGTGTGTGTGTGTGTGTGTGTGTGTGTGTGTGTGTGTCTATATGTGTGTATATGTGTTGTGCATATGCACGTGCATACTGTGGTAGACTGGTGTCCCAGCCAGCAGTAGTTTCTCTGCCTTGTGCTCACTGAGTACCAGAAAATGCTCTGGCTTCCTCACAATACTGAATGGACCAGTTACCTTTGTGTAACACCTAAGAGAACTAGCTGAGCAGATGGAATAAAGTTGCCCCATTTTATAGTGTAGACTTTGTTTGGTAAACAGTGACAGAACCAAACTATGTATCGTTGGCTAATGCCTCTTTCTAGAAGACAGCTAAATTGGAATGATTAATAGTACCTAAAGCTTATGCATGTTCAAGGCTAAAGCAGTCACTGCGTTATTATTATTGAGATTTGGAAGAACCATGATAGTAACAATAAATTAAGCTATATCTGTTTCATGTTCAGACTCAGAAACCTTAGAAGTGACTACAGGAGTCTGAATATTGTATTAGATGACATGTTTAGCATATTAGAAAATGTAGCTGTTACTTGGGAGGCAGTGGTTGTGTGGATGACAGTGACGTTGTACACAGTTTTATTGGATGGCCATATTTTCTGATTACTAGGCACAGAGTTTATTAATAAGGGGATACAATGATTTGGTTGTAATACTGAGGCAATAGTATATGTGTTGAAATGTCCCTATGAAAAATTTTATATTGGGGAAAGTCAACCTGCCTTTAAAAAAATTTTCAGGAGCATGTTAGGGACATGAAGAATGGCCGTGTAGATAGTCCATTAGATTTGCATTTTAAAAATTTTTATGGGATGCCACTTTGTTAAAAGGATCTATTTTAGAACAGATAAAAGTACAAATTGGTGAAAAGGTAGATTTGAAGCATAAATTATTATGTAAAGAAACAGTGTATATTCTTAAATATAATACTTTGGAACCTAAAGGTCTTAATAAGGACCTTGATTGGAAATATATGATTAATTGAATAACTGTTTTATTGAATTGTGTATAAAAAGAGGTGTGTTTTATCTGTTTTTTACACCTTTGAAGGCTTTTGAGCTGAGGTGCTAGAGTCTTTTTGGTATTAAAGCAAGAATTTGTTGGATTTGTGGCTGTGGTTCTTGTTTATTAAGAAGGGCGGTGCTTTATGACAGGTTTATGTGTTAGGAGAAGGGGTGACCATAGGAGGCAGAGATTCTGAGCCTCAGTGCACAAATGAGAACAGTTCTGGACACCAGTCTTGACAACCAATATGGTACAGACACTGAGAGGAGAAGAAGAAGAAGAAGATACTCCCAGTTGAGAGGTGTAGGAGGAAGAGAAAGACAAGGAGACTGGAGAAAGGAGCAAGTGGTTTTGTGTATACAGACGATCGATGGAGAATGCATGAAGCATTTAAAGATTATATTAGGCAAGGCCAAGGACCTCGACTGATAAACCTCAACTGAAAAAACAACAGGAAAGTACTGTCCAGATAATGGGAGGAAGAAATGACAGACCAGACCCTGGTAAATCATAGGCAGGCTAAAATGTTTGGGCAGGTGAAAAAGACAAGGGGGAGCTAGCTTGAGGAATTAGTTTCTAGAAAAAGAATGCTGGGAATTAACTGGCTTTATGGGATAGAATACTGGAGCCCTGATTTTTCCTAAATCACCTAAATTTTATTTTAGGGTCCTGGCACCTGAGCAGCTGGCCACTGAGGGAAAGGAGTTAGTGGCCAAGGTCAACTGATTCCTCCTTTGAGAGGAAGTTAGCCCAGTACCACCACAGGAGCTGCCCTGGGAAAGGGCTAATACTATATTCCAAGGAGAGAAGTGTCAGTCCCCAAGCTTCAAGAACAGCCAGGCAAACATACCTCTGTATCCTTGAAGAGTAACCATTTGTCTTGTTTCTAGTAGGTGTATTTGGGTCTATATCACATTGTCATCAATCCCTATTTGTTGAACTCTGCATCCATCGAATAATTATTTCTAAAAAATTTTTCTCATGGTAAGTAACCAGTGGGCCATCATCGGGGATTTGCCCTTTTCTTCATTGTAGTGTGATCTTGGAGTTGAAATATTTAGCTAGGGGGTTGTGGGAGTTGCAGCTCCCCACCAAGGTGGGTTTTAAATTTTGCTGTTTTTGATGTGGTTGGTAGGTTGGCCCACTGGTTACTTACCATGGGAAACACTTCATGGACGATGAATAGGGATCGATGAAGAGACATTCAATGTTTTGTGCTTTCCATAATGTGATATAGACCTGATGTATGTAATTATTTACTGAGCTGAATTCAGTTTAGTAACTCAAACCAGTTCTCTGCTGTTCACACAAGGATCTCAACATCACACCGCGTGGCTATATTATAGTTTGGTTTGGATTAAAATACAGTCAGGAGATGTTATCAGATGTCTAGGCTATAGTGTTTTTTGTAGCAAAAGGTTATGCTAGCGCTATTCTGTGTTTACTCTGCACTCATGTAGATTACCTCGTAGTTACTTCCTTATATATAGAACATTTTTTTCTCAACTAAACTAATCAAAAGATCACTCCTCTTACAACATTTTGGGCTGGGTCTGAGTTTGTTTCTGCAATCATTTTGAGCATTCATTATAAACCATTTGATGTTGACATTCTGATTAGCAGTTTTTTTTTTACAGAATGAGAGTTGTACTAGAACAGCTGACAGCGTTAATGAAAGTATGATAAACAGTGCAAAAATGTTTACATTTTACTGCAACTGAATATAAAAAATATGGAAGTAGGCTCAGAAACAGTAATACATATCATATAAGATGGTAAATAAAAAACAAGACAAAATAAAAGACCAAACAGTATCTTTGTCGTACATTGTTTGTGCTGCTTTACCTAGACTGTCGGTGTTTGATGATAAGGATTACATATTCAGGTTTTGGGGCTGTCCAGAAACTGGCTTCTGCCTTTCCTAAGAATAATTCCCCAGGCTTGGATGCTTATGGGTGGTACCAAACAGTTGCACGGCAATAAAATGCCATTCTTTGCTGTAGACCACAATGCCCTGAGAGGCTTTGAAAAGACAAAGATTTGTAGACCTGCTTGTGAGTTTTCAAATATTTGCAGAAAGAGATGACATGGTTTCCTAAGTGCAGACATTATGTGTGACATCCTGCTACATTTGTCCTCAGTACCAGTGTTGTACAGTTAAGAAATACAGCCATGACCCTACATTGTAAACATGGTAACTAAGGAAACAGTTGTGCAACACGTGTCTGGAACAATGGTAGTACTGTACATGTACTTAAAACGTTCATGAAGCACCTTTTACATATATATAATATAGCTGCTGCCATTTTGTATACATTTGTTAGTCTGCTCTTTCTCTTGCTCCAGACGCGTTATGACTTTGGGCCATGTGCACTTTTAACTTCTATCTACACACAGAATTTACTGTGATTTACAGTTCTCCATTCCTAATTTTCCTTGGACATATTATGTCTGATTATCCAGACCTGCATTTTATTCCACCAAGGATGAATTAAAATATAATATTCCCAGACTAGTTGCTGACAGCAAATAGTACAACTGTGTGGTGATCATCTTAGTAGGCCTCAGCATTGCATAATATCATAACTCATCCATATGTTTCTCAATGTGTGTGTGTGTGTGTGTGTGTGTGTGTGTGTGTGTGTGTGTGTGTGTGTGTGTATGTGTGTGTGTGTGTGTGTGTGTGTGTGTGTGTGTGTGTGTGTGTGTGTGTGTATATATATATATATATATATATATATATATATACATATATATATATACATATATATATATATATATATATATATATATACATATATATATATATATATATATATATATATATATATATATATATATATATATATATATATATATATATATATATGGTTCACTTTGGAATCTCAAAATGCTGAAATGAATTTCAGTATCTCGAGACCAAATTGTCAAATCTGCAGTTGCGGGAAACTGCAGAATATCGAATCTGGAAATGTCAAACCCACGGTACTGATGGCATGTTAGGTAAGTGTTACGTTTTTTAAGGGTTTTGGGGAGGGTTTATGTGTTTGTGAGTGTGTTGGGGAGTTTTAGGTGTGGGTTAAGGTAGGAAGGTAAGAGTGTGTGTCAGTGTTGAGAGTGGTGGTGTTTGTATGTATGTGATGTGTGTTTGTGCAAGGGGGGGGTGTAGAATGTGTGGTGGTGGGTTTTCTGTCTTTTGGTGTTTAGTCCGACCTCGTAGTTAGTATATATAAGTAGGGTGTGTATGTGTGTGTGTGTGTGGGGGGGGGGTGCCTGCTTATAGGAAGGGTAAGTGTATATGTTTGTTTTGTTAGGTTCGTGTGTGTTGTTTTGCTTTGTTGTAGTGTTGGGAGGTGGGTTTATTTGTGTTTGCATGTGTGGGGCAGTGTTTTGTTGACATTTGCGGTTTTAAATTTTGCAGTTTTGCTTTTTGGGTTTGTGAGTTTTCGACTTTATAGTCTCGAGATACTGACATTTGATATTTCAGTATTTCGAGATTATAAAGCGAATCCATATATATATATATATATATATATATATATATATATATATATATATATATATAGTTGTCTATGTATGTAGGTTAAGACCTGTGAACACCTCCTAAACAGCTCTCCCTTCTCAATGTAAATGTCTGCCAATAGTCCTCACGTAAATGCCGATCCAAATGTTATCACTCTAGGTGGAGGCCTACTCCACACAAGAAAAGAAGACAGTTCAGAATATCTTGGTTTAAAATCTTAGTTCTTTATTACAGGAAGGATGAGTGCTGCAGTGTATAAAAATGTGTTAAAGTAGTTAATTTTTTACATTCAAAAGACAATAGAGGAGGGTCTGGAGTTGGGACCTCGTTTCTGGTCAGTGGACTTTGGAGATGAGGTTGTGATCTTCCCACTTGGGACAGTAGGATGAAATATGGGAGTATTGGCCCTTATCACTGGCTTTTCCAGAACCACAGGGTCCCAGTAGAACTTCAGTCCTAACAATTTTAATATATTTTTCATCAACAGCGAAGTGTGACCAGAGAACATAAAGATACCATTGAATAAAACAATTTTCCACACTTTGGCTGTGCTTTCACCCCACTGGCCATGGTTTCATTAGATACATTCTAAAAATGTTTAATTCAGATTTTCAAGAGAAATATCAAAAACAATTATTAAAAAAATAAGCTACAAGAAACTTATAAGAAGAAGAAATTTGCATTGGGCAGTCAGTGGGGAAAAAAATCTCCTGAACTGTAACTATTGTGGCTACCTGAGGAATTCCCAAAAAATATAAGTGCCCCAAACACAGGAAAAAATCTACGAGAGCTGCAACTTTTAAAACTATAACGCAGACATGGTGGTGTACAGTGCTGATTGCAATGCATGCAACAGATTTTATATTGTTAAGACTATCAACAAGCTCAAGCAGCAGATAGAGCAGCACATTTCCAAAATAAGATCAGGCACCCTGAAGAAGCCACTGGCAAAACACTCCTTAGAGAACCGAGGACATGACAACTTTAAATTTCATGTCCTGGGCACAACTGGAGGGAAATAAAAATGACCTGCTTGAAGGAAGGGAACTGGAATGTCAAATTAGATTAATGGCTGGAAAGGCACAATGACTTAACACTGGACTGTCAATCAGAAGCATCTTTAACTCAAAGAAACTGAACCACAAACTCTATTACTAAATCTGAACAAATACATCTAACGTTTCTTTACCTTCCTACTACCAGCCACTTAGTTTAAAGCTAATATATTGCCTTATCCTGGGGGTTGGCAACATAAGAACTATTTTAACTGGAGATCGATAATTAGTCATTTCCCGGTTACTCAATAGCTAATTTCATCATCAAAGGGTCAAAATATAAAGAAAATATTACAACTATAGGTTTAAGAATGAATAAGAGCAAGAACAATGAAGGCCCGAAGGCTGATAAATATCCTATGACTTCTACCCTGGACACAGGAAGGCCACCATAATAATGGCTGTCACTAACATTTTCTATTTTCAGCTCTCCAATTTTGGAGGATTTTCTCATATCCTTTTAAGTTTAGCATCAGTCCAATATAGTGAGTTGTTTCACTTGACTATTACAACTCCACATGGAAACTGCACAGGAGAACTGAGATTTTAAACCACGAGACTCCGAATTGTCTTCTTTTCTTTTTAGTTTGGACTAGGCCTTCATCTAGAAAACTAACATTTGGATCAGCATTTAAGGGAGGACCATAGGCAGACATTTACTTTGATATGAGAGAGCTGTTTAGTAGGTGTTTACAGGGCTTAATCACTGGTGTTATTTTGTCCTTCTGATCCTACCCACAGTAGGAAACTAAGCAGGTTTAAGCAAAGTCCTACATCCATCTGAAGTGGTACTGCATCAAGAGTGATACACGTGTTCATCTGTAGTTCAGATCCAAATTAGGAAAATAAATGGCACAGGGCTTAGCTACACTTCCTCAGAGCACCTTGACAAACAAGAGATACAATCAGATTACAGCTACTGAAAAAAAATAAAGACTTCAGGTTCAAGAACATTGCAGTGGTCCCGGTACTGGCCAAAGCTGAGGGTACATCTGAAACACTATTGAATGGAACAGAAGCCAACATAGACACCAGCTTATTTGTGACTTCTAAAAACATCTGGAAAGAATGAAATGACTTCAGTTGGAGGAGCTATATTTAAAAATTACTGAGACAAAACATTGAAAGATGGTGGCCTCAGACTCATTGAAACATTACTCAAACACAACCAGACTGAGCAGAGTAAAATACAAACTGAGCTTCAGAGACTTGAAGGCCTTTGCAAACAGAAACATGACAGCCAGGATAAATTTAAGGAAACTGACGATAGAGTCAGTAAGTTTACTATGAAGACTAGGGAAATAAATATTAGAAAGATGGAAAGGGACTTAAAAGACTAAACCCCCAAACCATCAACCACCATGTAGGTATGGAGGGTCCCACTGGTACAAGAGAAGGCAATAGCACAGAAAAATCATACATTTACTACCACCTGAATAATAACCAACACGAATGCCTAAGGGACAAGAATGCAGTGTGGGATTTTCATGACAACCCCACCCCAGCAGAAACAGACCCCGGGGAGAGTCATGTGTGACTGATCTTCAGGACACAGCAGCAGCCACACAGAACCAACCAAGAACCCCATCAAGGACCTCTACCACCCACAACAGAGGAACCCAACTTTGAATCGCACCAGGGACAACTATCACTGAAAATCCAGCAGTCCCAACAAGCCAGCTATCTCAAGAGAGACAAAATGTGTCAGGGAAAGAGGGACCTAAAACACGTTTAGTACCCACCACAGGGGGGATGGAATCAAAGGCCCCATTTGAACAGACTGAGATCTAGAATCAGAGCACCGAGTACCAGGTAAAGGATTCACTGCCAAACCCATGAGTAGGAACATTGGGAATGTCATTACTGATATAAAATTATTTGACAGGAAGCTTAATCTCAAAGTATATTTTCAGGAAAACAACAGGTCCTATGGAAAAGTTATCCACCCTGATGTAGATCTGGCCAGCAGGTGGTGGAAAAAGCCTAGTGACATTTGTCCACCAACCCACCAAATCCTAGCAGCATTTGAAAACAAATGTGAAGCAGATATCAGAAAGTTGCATAGCAGGCCAGCTAAGAAGATAGTTTGCAACCTGAATAAGTGGAGAACAAAGCACTCCTACAAGTGAGTAATGACAAAACTGGAAGTGTCATGAAGGCTGAATATGGGAGGGGGGTCCTAGTCACAGATGCCATGGTATATAGTGAGAGGATTCTCAGGATGGAGGAGACCAAAGCACTCTTAACAACTGAATAATGACAAAATGAAAAGGTTCACGAAGGCTGATGGGGGTGCTCTCAGTCACAGATGCCAGGTTTTATAGTGAGAGGATTTTCAAGAACAATACAACATGCTATAGCCAGACAAAAGGGTGTGACACCATATGAGGAGACCCTGCTAGAATTAATCAACCTGAACAAGGAAGGACTCATTAACAACAAATTACCTGAGTTCCTATCAGTAATGATACCAAGACTCCTTAATTTCTTTGGGATCCCTAAATCCCACAAGAATCAAGAAGATCCTCCCTAATGACCCATACTGGCCAGTGGAGGGTCAATCACAGAACCCATTTTTGTTTATCTAAAAGTACAGATAAAACCTCTGGCAGAATGCAATAAATCATTTATCCTAGATTTCATGGATTTTCTCAAAAAAGCGAGAGGCCTCCCAGTCAATTCTGATTCCATTCTGGTCAGTGTAGATATGGAAACACTCTACATCACATTACCACATGACTACTGTATTATTGCAGTGACTGAAACTTGCCAAAGAAAACAGATGGCCCACACAGGAGAAACTGAAGTTCTAGGTAGCATTTTCAGTCTGAGGGCAAGTATTTTAAACAAACCACTGGGATAGCCATGTGAGCAGCCATAGCTCCTAGTTTGGTGAGCACAGTCCTTGGAAAATAGAAGGAAGAGACTGTTGACAACTCCACGTACTACCAGCAGATTGAGTGCTACTTGCACTTTATCGATGATATCTTTATTGTCTGGAATGGAGACCTAGATACCTTCCAGCACTTATCTAGCCACATTAACAACTCCACCATGTTCCTAAAATGTACCCCCACTACAGCTTTGAACAGGTGAATTTCCTTGATTTGACCGTTTTCAAGGCCTTGGCACAGGGAAATTTGCAATTAACAATTTATGCAGAAAATCCACTCAAACAAGACCAAAAAGAATGTAATTAAGACCCAGAGTATGTGATTAACTAGAGTCTGCAAGGGAAATAACAGACTTTACAAACAGCATGTTGGAACTCGAAAACATTTAATAGCAGGGAGATATAGCAACAGGCTTCTTCTCTGGATCCTAAACCACATCATCAACAGGAAAACTCAAAATGACTCCAACCCTCCTAGACCCTGCCAATAGACTCCAAAGGGACCTGAGACATATAGACAGGATGTCACCCACTACTGGATGGAATTGTAGCATGACCCTGGCATATACGATGAACTGCAGCAAGATCAGAAAAAAATGATTACCAACATCTGGGTCATTATCAGAGAGAACAGACATCTCAGCAGGCTGGTCCCTGAAAATCCCAGATTTACTTTCAAAAAGGGATGAGGATCTCTTACCTGAGGGACATTCCCATCTGTCTAGCTGCCATTAATGCTATATTGTCTTGGACCCAAAGCTGCTACCATGATGCAGACGTGCTGTTACTCACTCCATAAGTCCAGGGATGGCTGTAATGTATGCAGTACTGCTGTGTACAGATAGACCATAGGTATCTGATGGCTGTAATGTATGCAGTACTGCTGTGTACAGATAGACCATAGGTATCTGATGGCTGTATGGTGCTACCATGATGCAGACGTTGTGCTGTTACTCACTCCATAAGTCCAGGGATGGCTGTAATATATGCAGTACTGCTGTGTACAGATAGACCATAGGTATCTGATGGCTGTATGGTGCTACCATGATGCAGACGTTGTGCTGTTACTCACTCCATAAATCCAGGGATGGCTGTAATGTATGCAGTACTGCTGTGTACAGATAGACCATAGATATCTGATGGCTGAATGGTGCTACCATGATGCAGACGTTGTGCTGTTACTCACTCCATAAGTCCAGGGATGGCTGTAATATATGCAGTACTGCTGTGTACAGATAGACCATAGGTATCTGATGGCTGTATGGTGCTACCATGATGCAGACGTTGTGCTGTTACTCACTTCATAAGTCCAGGGATGGCTGTAATATATGCAGAACTGCTGTGTACAGATAGACCATAGGTATCTGATGGCTGTATGGTGCTACCATGATGCAGACGTTGTGCTGTTACTCACTTCATAAGTCCAGGGATGGCTGTAATATATGCAGTACTGCTGTGTACAGATAGACCATAAATATCTGATGGCTGTATGCAGACATTGTGCTGTTACTCACTCCATAAGTCCAGGGATGGCTGTAATATATGCAGCACTGCTGTGTACAGATAGACCATAGGTATCCGATGGCTGTATGGTGCTACCATGATGCAGATGTTGTGCTGTTACTCACTCCATACGTCCAAGGATGGCTGTAATATATGCAGTACTGCTGTTTACAGATGGACAATAGGTATCTGATGGCTGTATGGTGCTACCATGATGCAGACGTTGTGCTGTTACTCACTCCATAAGTCCAGGGATGGCTGTAATATATGCAGTACTGCTGTGTACAGATAGACCATAGGTATCTGATGGCTGTATGGTGCTACCATGATGCAGACTTTGTGCTGTTACTCACTCCATAAGTCCAGGGATGGCTGTAATATATGCAGTACTGCTGTGTACAGATAGACCATAGGTATCTGATGGCTGTATGGTGCTACCATGATGCAGACGTTGTGCTGTTACTCACTCCATAAGTCCAGGGATGGCTGTAATATATGCAGTACTGCTGTGTACAGATAGACCATAGGTATCTGATGGCTGTATGGTGCTACCATGATGTAGACATTGTGCTGTTACTCACTCCATAAGTCCAGGGATGGCTGTAATATATGCAGTACGGCTGTGTACAGATAGACCATAGGCATCTGATGGCTGTATGGTGCTACCATGATGCAGACATTGTGCTGTTACTCACTCATTAAGTCCAGGGATGGCTGTAATATATGCAGTACTGCTGTGTACAGATAGACCATCGATATCTGATGGCTGTATGCTGCTGCCATGATGCAGACATTGTGCTGTTACTCACTCCATAAGTCCAGGGATGGCTGTAATATATGCAGTACTGCTGTGTACAGCTAGACCATAGATATCTGATGGCTGTATGGTGCTACCATGATGCAGACGTTGTGCTGTTACTCACTGCATAAGTCCAGGGATGGCTGTAATATATGCAGTACTGCTGTGTACAGATAGACCATAGATATCTGATGGCTGTATGCTGCTACCATGATGCAGACGTTGTGCTGTTACTCACTCCATAAGTCCAGGGATGGCTGTAATATATGCAGTACTGCTGTGTACAGATAGACCATAGATATCTGATGGCTGTATGGTGCTAGCATGATGCAGACGTTGTGCTGTTACTCACTCCATAAGTCCAGGGACGGCTGTAATGTATGCAGTACTGCTGTGTACAGATAGACCATAGGAATCTGATGGCTGTAATGTATGCAGTACTGCTGTGTACAGATAGACCATAGGTATCCGATGGCTGTATGGTGCTACCATGATGCAGACGTTGTGCTGTTACTCACTCCATAAGTCCAAAGACGGCTGTAATGTATGCAGTACTGCTGTGTACAGATAGACCATAGGTATCTGATGGCTGTAAGGTATGCAGTACTGCTGTGTACAGATAGACCATAGATATGTGATGGCTGTATGGTGCTACCATGATGCAGACGTTGTGCTGTTACTCACTCCATAAGTCCAGGGATGGCTGTAATGTATGCAGTACTGCTGTGTACAGATAGACCATAGGTATCTGATGGCTGTATGGTGCTAGCATGATGCAGACATTGTGCTGTTACTCACTCCATAAGTCCAGGGATGGCTGTAATGTATGCAGTACTGCTGTGTACAGATAGACCATAGATATCTGATGGCTGTATGGTGCTAGCATGATGCAGACGTTGTGCTGTTACTCACTTCATAAGTCCAGGGATGGCTGTAATATATGCAGTACTGCTGTGTACAGATAGACCATAGATATCTGATGGCTGTATGCAGACATTGTGCTGTTACTCACTCCATAAGTCCAGGGATGGCTGTAATATATGCAGCACTGCTGTGTACAGATAGACCATAGGTATCTGATGGCTGTATGGTGCTACCATGATGCAGATGTTGTGCTGTTACTCACTCCATAAGTCCAAGGATGGCTGTAAGATATGCAGTACTGCTGTTTACAGATGGACCATAGGTATCTGATGGCTGTATGGTGCTTCCATGATGCAGACGTTGTGCTGTTACTCACTCCATAAGTCCAGGGATGGCTGTAATATATGCAGTACTGCTGTGTACAGATAGACCATAGGTATCTGATGGCTGTATGGTGCTACCATGATGCAGACGTTGTGCTGTTACTCACTCCATAAGTCCAGGGATGGCTGTAGAATATGCAGTACTGCTGTGTACAGATAGACCATAGGTATCTGATGGCTGTATGGTGCTACCATGATGCAGACATTGTGCTGTTACTCACTCCATAAGTCCAGGGATGGCTGTAATATATGCAGTACTGCTGTGTACAGATAGACCATAGGTATCTGATGGCTGTATGGTGCTACCATGATGCAGACATTGTGCTGTTACTCACTCCATAAGTCCAGGGATGGCTGTAATATATGCAGTACTGCTGTGTACAGATAGACCATAGGCATCTGATGGCTGTATGGTGCTACCATGATGCAGACATTGTGCTGTTACTCACTCCATAAGTCCAGGGATGGCTGTAATATATGCAGTACTGCTGTGTACAGATAGACCATAGATATCTGATGGCTGTATGCTACTACCATGATGCAGACGTTGTGCTGTTACTCACTCCATAAGTCCAGGGATGGCTGTAATATATGCAGTACTGCTGTGTACAGATAGACCATAGATATCTGATGGCTGTATGGTGCTAGCATGAAGCAGACGTTGTGCTGTTACTCACTCCATAAGTCCAGGGACGGCTGTAATGTATGCAGTACTGCTGTGTACAGATAGACCATAGGAATCTGATGGCTGTAATGTATGCAGTACTGCTGTGTACAGAGAGACCATAGGTATCGGTTGGCTGTATGGTGCTACCATGATGCAGGCGTTGTGCTGTTACTCACTCCATAAGTCCAGGGACAGCTGTAATGTATGCAGTACTGCTGTGTACAGATAGACCATAGGTATCTGATGGCTGTAAGGTATGCAGTACTGCTGTGTACAGATAGACCATAGATATCTGATGGCTGTATGGTGCTACCATGATGCAGACGTTGTGCTGTTACTCACTCCATAAGTCCAGGGATGGCTGTAATGTATGCAGTACTGCTGTGTACAGATAGACCATAGGTATCTGATGTGTATGGTGCTACCATGATGCAGACGTTGTGCTGTTACTCACTCCATAAGTCCAGGGATGGCTGTAATGTATGCAGTACGATAGACCATAGATATTTGATGGCTGTATGGTGCTACCATGATGCAGACATTGTGCTGTTACTCACTCCATAAGTCCAGGGATGGCTGTAATGTATGCAGTACTGCTGTGTACAGATAGGCCATAGGTATCTCATGGATGGAATATATGCAGTACTGCTGTGTACGGATAGACCATAGATATCTGATGGCTGTAATGTATGCAGTACTGCTGTGTACAGATAGACCATAGATATCTGATGGCTGTAATGTATGCAGTACTGCTGTGTACAGATAGACCATAGATATATGAGGGCTGTAATGTATGCAGTACTGCTGTGTACAGATAGACCATAGATATCTGATGGCTGTAATGTATGCAGTACTGCTGTGTACAGATAGACCATAGGTATCTGATGGCTGTATGGTGCTACCATGATGCAGACATTGTGCTGTTACTCACTCCATAAGTCCAGGGATGGCTGTAATGTATGCAGTACTGCTGTGTACAGATAGACCATAGATATCTCATGGCTGTAATGTATACAGTGCTGCTGTGTACAGATAGACCATAGATATCTGATGGCTGTATGGTGCTACCACGATGCAGACATTGTGCTGTTACTCACTCCATAAGTCCAGGGATGGCTGTAATATATGCAGTACTGCTGTGTACAGATAGACCATAGGCATCTGATGGCTGTATGCTGCTGCCAGGATGCAGACGTTGTGCTGTTACTCACTCCATAAGTCCAGGGATGGCTGTAATATATGCAGTACTGCTGTGTACAGCTAGACCAGAGATATCTGATGGCTGTATGGTGCTACCATGATGCAGACGGTGTGCTGTTACTCACTGCACAAGTCCAGGGATGGCTGTAATATATGCAGTACTGCTGTGTACAGATAGACCATAGATACCTGATGGCTGTATGCTGCTACCATGATGCAGACGTTGTGCTGTTACTCACTCCATAAGTCCAGGGATGGCTGTAATATATGCAGTACTGGTGTGTACAGATAGACCATAGATATCTGATGGCTGTATGGTGCTAGCATGATGCAGACATTGTGCTGTTACTCACTCCATAAGTCCAGGGACGGCTGTAATGTATGCAGTACTGCTGTGTACAGATAGACCATAGGAATCTGATGGCTGTAATGTATGCAGTACTGCTGTGTACAGATAAACCATAGGTATCTGATGGCTGTATGGTGCTACCATGATGCAGACGTTGTGCTGTTACTCACTCCATAAGTCCAGGGACGGCTGTAATGTATGCAGTACTGCTGTGTACAGATAGACCATAGGTATCTGATGGCTGTAAGGTATGCAGTACTGCTGTGTACAGATAGACCATAGATATCTGATGGCTGTATGGTGCTACCATGATGCAGACGTTGTGCTGTTGCTCACTCCATAAGTCCAGGGATGGCTGTAATGTATGCAGTACTGCTGTGTACAGATAGACCATAGGTATCTGATGGCTGTATGGTGCTAGCATGATGCAGACGTTGTGCTGTTACTCACTCCATAAGTCCAGGGATGGCTGTAATGTATGCAGTACTGCTGTGTACAGATAGACCATAGGTATCTGATGGCTGTATGGTGCTAGCATGATGCAGATGTTGTGCTGTTACTCACTCCATAAGTCCAGGGATGGCTGTAATGTATGCAGTACTGCTGTGTACAGATAGACCATATATATCTGATGGCTGTATGGTGCTACCATGATGCAGACATTGTGCTGTTACTCACTCCATAAGTCCAGGGATGGCTGTAATGTATGCAGTACGATAGACCATAGATATTTGATGGCTGTATGGTGCTACCATGATGCAGACATTGTGCTGTTACTCACTCCATAAGTCCAGGGATGGCTGTAATATATGCAGTACTGCTGTGTACAGATAGGCCATAGGTATCTCATGGATGGAATATATGCAGTACTGCTGTGTACGGATAGACCATAGATATCTGATGGCTGTAATGTATGCAGTACTGCTGTGTACAGATAGACCATAGATATCTGATGGCTGTAATGTATGCAATACTGCTGTGTACAGATAGACCATAGATATATGAGGGCTGTAATGTATGCAGTACTGCTGTGTACAGATAGACCATAGATATCTGATGGCTGTACTGTATGCAGTACTGCTGTGTACAGAGAGACCATAGGTATCTGATGGCTGTAATGTATGCAGTACTGCTGTGTATAGATAGACCATAGGTATCTGATGGCTGTATGGTGGTACCATGATGCAGACGTTGTGCTGTTACTCACTCCATAAGTCCAGGGATGGCTGTAATGTATGCAGTACTGCTGTGTACAGATAGACCATAGATATCTCATGGCTGTAATGTATGCAGTGCTGCTGTGTACAGATAGACCATAGATATCTGATGGCTGTATGGTGCTACCATGATGCAGACGTTGTGCTGTTACTCACTCCATAAGTCCAGGGATGGCTGTAATGTATGCAGTGCTGCTGTGTACAGATAGACCATAGGTATCTGATGGCTGTATGGTGCTACCATGATGCAGACGCTGTGCTGTTACTCACTCCATAACTCCAGGGATGGCTGTAATATATGCAGTACTGCTGTGTACAGATAGACCATAGGTATCTGATGGCTGTATGGTGCTACCATGATGCAGACGTTGTGCTGTTACTCACTCCATAAGTCCAGGGATGGCTGTAATACATGCAGTACTGCTGTGTACAGATAGACCATAGGTATCTGATGGCTGTATGGTGCTACCATGATGCAGACGTTGTGCTGTTACTCACTCCATAAGTCCAGGGATGGCTGTAATATATGCAGTACTGCTGTGTACAGATAGACCATAGGTATCTGATGGCTGTATGATGCTACCATGATGCAGACATTGTGCTGTTACTCACTCCATAAGTCCAGGGATGGCTGTAATATATGCAGTACTGCTGTGTACAGATAGACCATAGGCATCTGATGGCTGTATGGTGCTACCATGATGCAGACATTGTGCTGTTACTCACTCCATAAGTCCAGGGATGGCTGTAATATATGCAGTACTGCTGTGTACAGATAGACCATCAATAACTGATGGCTGTATGCTGCTGCCATGATGCAGACGTTGTGCTGTTACTCACTCCATAAGTCCAGGGTTGGCTGTAAAATATGCAGTACTGCTGTGTACAGATAGACCATAGATATCTGATGGCTGTATGGTGCTACCATGATGCAGACGTTGTGCTGTTACTCACTGCATAAGTCCAGGGATGGCTGTAATATATGCAGTACTGCTGTGTACAGATAGACCATAGATATCTGATGGCTGTATGCTGCTACCATGATGCAGACATTGTGCTGTTACTCACTCCATAAGTCCAGGGATGGCTGTAATATATGCACTACTGCTGTGTACAGATAGACCATAGATATCTGATGGCTGTATGGTGCTAGCATGATGCAGACGTTGTGCTGTTACTCACTCCATAAGTCCAGGGACGGCTGTAATGTATGCAGTACTGCTGTGTACAGATAGACCCTAGGAATCTGATGGCTGTAATGTATGCTGTACTGCTGTGTACAGATAGACCATAGGTATCTGATGGCCGTATGGTGCTACCATGATGCAGACGTTGTGCTGTTACTCACTCCATAAGTCCAGGGACGGCTGTAATGTATGCAGTACTGCTGTGTACAGATAGACCATAGGTATCTGATGGCTGTAAGGTATGCAGTACTGCTGTGTACAGATAGACCATAGATATCTGATGGCTGTATGGTGCTACCATGATGCAGAAGTTGTGCTGTTACTCATTCCATACGTCCAGGGATGGCTGTAATGTATGCAGTACTGCTGTGTACAGACAGACCATAGGTATCTGATGGCTGTATGGTGCTAGCATGATGCAGACGTTGTGCTGTTACTCACCCCATAAGTCCAGGGATGGCTGTAATGTATAGAGTACTGCTGTGTACAGATAGACCATAGGTATCTGATGGCTGTATGGTGCTAGCATGATGCAGACGTTGTGCTGTTACTCACTCCATAAGTCCAGGGATGGCTGTAATGTATGCAGTACTGCTGTGTACAGATAGACCATAGATATCTGATGGCTGTATGGTGCTACCATGATGCAGACGTTGTGCTGTTACTCACTCCATAAGTCCAGGGATGGCTGTAATGTATGCAGTACTGCTGTGTACAGATAGGCAATAGGTATCTCATGGATGGAATATATGCAGTACTGCTGTGTACAGATAGACCATAGATATCTGATGGCTGTAATGTATGCAGTACTGCTGTGTACAGACAGACCATAGATATCTGATGGCTGTAATGTATGCAGTACTGCTGTGTACAGATAGACCATAGATATATGAGGGCTGTAATGTATGCAGTACTGCTGTGTACAGATAGACCATAGATATCTGATGGCTGTAATGTATGCAGTACTGCTGTGTACAGATAGACCATAGGTATCTGATGGCTGTAATGTATGCAGTACTGCTGTGTACAGATAGACCATAGGTATCTGATGGCTGTATGGTGCTACCATGATGCAGACGTTGTGCTGTTACTCACTCCATAAGTCCAGGGACAGCTGTAATGTATGCAGTACTGCTGTGTACAGATAGACCATAGGTATCTGATGGCTGTAAGGTATGCAGTACTGCTGTGTACAGATAGACCATAGATATCTGATGGCTGTATGGTGCTACCATGATGCAGACGTTGTGCTGTTACTCACTCCATAAGTCCAGGGATGGCTGTAATGTATGCAGTACGATAGACCATAGATATTTGATGGCTGTATGGTGCTACCATGATGCAGACATTGTGCTGTTAGTCACTCCATAAGTCCAGGGATGGCTGTAATGTATGCAGTACTGCTGTGTACAGATAGGCCATAGGTATCTCATGGATGGAATATATGCAGTACTGCTGTGTACGGATAGACCATAGATATCTGATGGCTGTAATGTATGCAGTACTGCTGTGTACAGATAGACCATATATATCTGATGGCTGTAATGTATGCAGTACTGCTGTGTACAGATAGACCATAGGTATCTGATGGCTGTATGGTGCTACCATGATGCAGACATTGTGCTGTTACTCACTCCATAAGTCCAGGGATGGCTGTAATGTATGCAGTACTGCTGTGTACAGATAGACCATAGATATCTCATGGCTGTAATGTATACAGTGCTGCTGTGTACAGATAGACCATAGATATCTGATGGCTGTATGGTGCTACCATGATGCAGACGTTGTGCTGTTACTCACTCCATAAGTCCAGGGATGGCTGTAATGTATGCAGTGCTGCTGTGTACAGATAGACCATAGGTATCTGATTGCTGTATGGTGCTACCATGATGCAGACGTTGTGCTGTTACTCACTCCATAATTCCAGGGATGGCTGTAATATATGCAGTACTGCTGTGTACAGATAGACCATAGGTATCTGATGGCTGTATGGTGCTACCACGATGCAGACATTGTGCTGTTACTCACTCCATAAGTCCAGGGATGGCTGTAATATATGCAGTACTGCTGTGTACAGATAGACCATAGGCATCTGATGGCTGTATGCTGCTGCCAGGATGCAGACGTTGTGCTGTTACTCACTCCATAAGTCCAGGGATGGCTGTAATATATGCAGTACTGCTGTGTACAGCTAGACCAGAGATATCTGATGGCTGTATGGTGCTACCATGATGCAGACGTTGTGCTGTTACTCACTGCACAAGTCCAGGGATGGGTGTAATATATGCAGTACTGCTGTGTACAGATAGACCATAGATATCTGATGGCTGTATGCTGCTACCATGATGCAGACGTTGTACTGTTACTCACTCCATAAGTCCAGGGATGGCTGTAATATATGCAGTACTGGTGTGTACAGATAGACCATAGATATCTGATGGCTGTATGGTGCTAGCATGATGCAGACATTGTGCTGTTACTCACTCCATAAGTCCAGGGACGGCTGTAATGTATGCAGTACTGCTGTGTACAGATAGACCATAGGAATCTGATGGCTGTAATGTATGCAGTACTGCTGTGTACAGATAGACCATAGGTATCTGATGGCTGTATGGTGCTACCATGATGCAGACGTTGTGCTGTTACTCACTCCATAAGTCCAGGGACGGCTGTAATGTATGCAGTACTGCTGTGTACAGATAGACCATAGGTATCTGATGGCTGTAAGGTATGCAGTACTGCTGTGTACAGATAGACCATAGATATCTGATGTCTGTATGGTGCTACCATGATGCAGACGTTGTGCTGTTGCTCACTCCATAAGTCCAGGGATGGCTGTAATGTATGCAGTACTGCTGTGTACAGATTGACCATAGGTATCTGATGGCTGTATGGTGCTAGCATGATGCAGACGTTGTGCTGTTACTCACTCCATAAGTCCAGGGATGGCTGTAATGTATGCAGTACTGCTGTGTACAGATAGACCATAGGTATCTGATGGCTGTATGGTGCTAGCATGATGCAGATGTTGTGCTGTTACTCACTCCATAAGTCCAGGGATGGCTGTAATGTATGCAGTACTGCTGTGTACAGATAGACCATATATATCTGATGGCTGTATGGTGCTACCATGATGCAGACATTGTGCTGTTACTCACTCCATAAGTCCAGGGATGACTGTAATGTATGCAGTACGATAGACCATAGATATTTGATGGCTGTATGGTGCTACCATGATGCAGACATTGTGCTGTTACTCACTCCATAAGTCCAGGGATGGCTGTAATGTATGCAGTACTGCTGTGTACAGATAGGCCATAGGTATCTCATGGATGGAATATATGCAGTACTGCTGTGTACGGATAGACCATAGATATCTGATGGCTGTAATGTATGCAGTACTGCTGTGTACAGATAGACCATAGATATCTGATGGCTGTAATGTATGCAATACTGCTGTGTACAGATAGACCATAGATATATGAGGGCTGTAATGTATGCAGTACTGCTGTGTACAGATAGACCATAGATATCTGATGGCTGTAATGTATGCAGTACTGCTGTGTACAGAGAGACCATAGGTATCTGATGGCTGTAATGTATGCAGTACTGCTGTGTATAGATAGACCATAGGTATCTGATGGCTGTATGGTGCTACCATGATGCAGACGTTGTGCTGTTACTCACTCCATAAGTCCAGGGATGGCTGTAATGTATGCAGTACTGCTGTGTACAGATAGACCATAGATATCTCATGGCTGTAATGTATGCAGTGCTGCTGTGTACAGATAGACCATAGATATCTGATGGCTGTATGGTGCTACCATGATGCAGACGTTGTGCTGTTACTCACTCCATAAGTCCAGGGATGGCTGTAATGTATGCAGTGCTGCTGTGTACAGATAGACCATAGGTATCTGATGGCTGTATGGTGCTACCATGATGCAGACGCTGTGCTGTTACTCACTCCATAACTCCAGGGATGGCTGTAATATATGCAGTACTGCTGTGTACAGATAGACCATAGGTATCTGATGGCTGTATGGTGCTACCATGATGCAGACGTTGTGCTGTTACTCACTCCATAAGTCCAGGGAAGGCTGTAATATATGCAGTACTGCTGTGTACAGATAGACCATAGGTATCTGATGGCTGTATGGTGCTACCATGATGCAGACGTTGTGCTGTTACTCACTCCATAAGTCCAGGGATGGCTGTAATATATGCAGTACTGCTGTGTACAGATAGACCATAGGTATCTGATGGCTGTATGATGCTACCATGATGCAGACATTGTGCTGTTACTCACTCCATAAGTCCAGGGATGGCTGTAATATATGCAGTACTGCTGTGTACAGATAGACCATAGGCATCTGATGGCTGTATGGTGCTACCATGATGCAGACATTGTGCTGTTACTCACTCCATAAGTCCAGGGATGGCCGTAATATATGCAGTACTGCTGTGTACAGATAGACCATCGATAACTGATGGCTGTATGCTGCTGCCATGATGCAGACATTGTGCTGTTACTCACTCCATAAGTCCAGGGATGGCTGTAATATATGCAGTACTGCTGTGTACAGATAGACCATAGATATCTGATGGCTGTATGGTGCTACCATGATGCAGACGTTGTGCTGTTACTCACTGCATAAGTCCAGGGATGGCTGTAATATATGCAGTACTGCTGTGTACAGATAGACCATAGATATCTGATGGCTGTATGCTGCTACCATGATGCAGACATTGTGCTGTTACTCACTCCATAAGTCCAGGGATGGCTGTAATATATGCAGTACTGCTGTGTACAGATAGACCATAGATATCTGATGGCTGTATGGTGCTAGCATGATGCAGACGTTGTGCTGTTACTCACTCCATAAGTCCAGGGACGGCTGTAATGTATGCAGTACTGCTGTGTACAGATAGACCCTAGGAATCTGATGGCTTTAATGTATGCTGTACTGCTGTGTACAGATAGACCATAGGTATCTGATGGCCGTATGGTGCTACCATGATGCAGACGTTGTGCTGTTACTCACTCCATAAGTCCAGGGACGGCTGTAATGTATGCAGTACTGCTGTGTACAGATAGACCATAAGTATCTGATGGCTGTAAGGTATGCAGTACTGCTGTGTATAGATAGACCATAGATATCTGATGGCTGTATGGTGCTACCATGATGCAGAAGTTGTGCTGTTACTCACTCCATACGTCCAGGGATGGCTGTAATGTATGCAGTACTGCTGTGTACAGACAGACCATAGGTATCTGATGGCTGTATGGTGCTAGCATGATGCAGACGTTGTGCTGTTACTCACTCCATAAGTCCAGGGATGGCTGTAATGTATAGAGTACTGCTGTGTACAGATAGACCATAGGTATCTGATGGCTGTATGGTGCTAGCATTATGCAGACGTTGCGCTGTTACTCACTCCATAAGTCCAGGGATGGCTGTAATGTATGCAGTACTGCTGTGTACAGATAGACCATAGATATCTGATGGCTGTATGGTGCTACCATGATGCAGACGTTGTGCTGTTACTCACTCCATAAGTCCAGGGATGGCTGTAATGTATGCAGTACTGCTGTGTACAGATAGACCATAGATATTTGATGGCTGTATGGTGCTACCATGATGCAGACATTGTGCTGTTACTCACTCCATAAGTCCAGGGATGGCTGTAATGTATGCAGTACTGCTGTGTACAGATAGGCAATAGGTATCTCATGGATGGAATATATGCAGTACTGCTGTGTACAGATAGACCATAGATATCTGATGGCTGTAATGTATGCAGTACTGCTATGTACAGATAGACCATAGATATCTGATGGCTGTAATGTATGCAGTACTGCTGTGTACAGATAGACCATAGATATATGAGGGCTGTAATGTATGCAGTACTGCTGTGTACAGATAGACCATAGATATCTGATGGCTGTAATGTATGCAGTACTGCTGTGTACAGATAGACCATAGGTATCTGATGGCTGTAATGTATGCAGTACTGCTGTGTACAGATAGACCATAGGTATCTGATGGCTGTATGGTGCTACCATGATGCAGACGTTGTGCTGTTACTCACTCCATAAGTCCAGAGATGGCTGTAATGTATGCAGTACTGCTGTGTCCAGATAGACCATAGATATCTCATGGCTGTAATGTATGCAGTGCTGCTGTGTACAGATAGACCATAGATATCTGATGGCTGTATGGTGCTACCATGATGCAGACGTTGTGCTGTTACTCACTCCATAAGTCAAGCGATGGCTGTAATGTATGCAGTGCTGCTGTGTACAGATAGACCATAGGTATCTGATGGCTGTATGGTGCTACCATGATGCAGACGTTGTGCTGTTACTCACTCCATAAGTCCAGGGATGGCTGTAATGTATGCAGTACTGCTGTGTACAGATAGACAATAGGTATCTGATGGCTGTGTGGTGCTAGCATGATGCAAACGTTGTGCTGTTACTCACTCCATAAGTCCAGGGATGGCTGTAATGTATGCAGTACTGCTGTGTACAGATAGACCATTGATATCTGATGGCTGTATGGTGCTACCATGATGCAGATGTTGTGCTGTTACTCACTCCATAAGTCCAGGGATGGCTGTAATGTATGCAGTACTGCTGTGTACAGATAGGCAATAGGTATCTCATGGATGGAATATATGCAGTACTGCTGTGTACAGATAGACCATAGATATCTGATGGCTGTAATGTATGCAGTACTGCTGTGTACAGATAGACCATAGATATCTGATGGCTGTAATGTATGCAGTACTGCTGTGTACAGATAGACCATAGATATATGAGGGCTGTAATGTATGCAGTACTGCTGTGTACAGATAGACCATAGATATCTGATGGCTGTAATGTATGCAGTACTGCTGTGTACAGATAGACCATAGGTATCTGATGGCTGTAATGTATGCAGTACTGCTGTGTACAGATAGACCATAGGTATCTGATGGCTGTATGGTTATACCATGATGCAGACGTTGTGCTGTTACTCACTCCATAAGTCCAGAGATGGCTGTAATGTATGCAGTACTGCTGTGTCCAGATAGACCATAGATATCTCATGGCTGTAATGTATGCAGTGCTGCTGTGTACAGATAGACCATAGATATCTGATGGCTGTATGGTGCTACCATGATGCAGACGTTGTGCTGTTACTCACTCCATAAGTCAAGCGATGGCTGTAATGTATGCAGTGCTGCTGTGTACAGATAGACCATAGGTATCTGATGGCTGTATGGTGCTACCATGATGCAGAGGTTGTGCTGTTACTCACTCCATAAGTCCAGGGATGGCTGTAATGTATGCAGTACTGCTGTGTACAGATAGACAATAGGTATCTGATGGCTGTGTGGTGCTAGCATGATGCAAACGTTGTGCTGTTACTCACTCCATAAGTCCAGGGATGGCTGTAATGTATGCAGTACTGCTGTGTACAGATAGACCATTGATATCTGATGGCTGTATGGTGCTACCATGATGCAGATGTTGTGCTGTTACTCACTCCATAAGTCCAGGGACGGCTGTAATGTATGCAGTACTGCTGTGTACAGATAGACCATAGGTATCTGATGGCTGTATGGTGCTAGCATGATGCAGACGTTGTGCTGTTACTCACTCCATAAGTGCAGGGATGGCTGTAATGTATGCAGTACTGCTGTGTACAGATAGACCATAGATATCTAATGGCTGTAATGTATGCAGTGCTGCTGTGTACAGATAGACCATAGATATCTGATGGCTGTATGGTGCTACCATGATGCAGACGTTGTGCTGTTACTCACGCCACAAGTTCAGGGATGGCTGTAATGTATGCAGTGCTGCTGTGTACAGATAGACCATAGGTATCTGATGGCTGTATGGTGCTATCATGATGCAGACGTTGTGCTGTTACTCACTCCATAAGTCCAGGGACAGCTGTAATGTATGCAGTACTGCTGTGTACAGATAGACCATAGGTATCTGATGGCTGTATGGTGCTAGCATGATGAAGACGTTGTGCTGTTACTCACTCCATAAGTGCAGGGATGGCTGTAATGTATGCAGTACTGCTGTGTACAGATAGACCATAGATATCTGATGGCTGTATGGTGCTACTATGATGCAGACGTTGTGCTGTTACTCACTCCATAAGTCCAGGGACGGCTGTAATGTATGCAGTACTGCTGTGTACAGATAGACCATAGGTATCTGATGGCTGTATGGTGCTACCATGATGCAGACGTTGTGCTGTTACTCACTCCATAAGTCCAGGGATGGCTGTAATATATGCAGTACTGCTGTGTACAGATCGACCATAGGTATCTGATGGCTGTATGGTGCTACCATGATGCAGACGTTGTGCTGTTACTCACTCCATAAGTCCAGGGATGGCTTATAATATATGCAGTACTGCTGTGTACAGATAGACCATAGATATCTGATGGGTGTATGGTGCTACCATGATGCAGACATTGTGCTGTTACTCACACCATAAGTCCACGGATGGCTGTAATGTATGCAGTACTGCTGTGTACAGATAGACCATAGATATCTGATGGCTGTATGGTGCTACCATGATGCAGACGTTGTGCTGTTACTCACTCCATAAGTCCAGGGACGGCTGTAATGTATGCAGTACTGCTGTGTACAGATAGACCATAGGTATCTGATGGCTGTAATGTATGCAGTACTGCTGTGTACAGATAGACCATAGATATCTGATGGCTGTATGGTGCTACCATGATGCAGACGTTGTGCTGTTACTCACTCCATAAGTCCAGGGATGGCTGTAATGTATGCAGTACTGCTGTGTACAAATGGACCATAGGTATCTCATGGCTGTAATGTATGCAGTACTGCTGTGTACAGATAGACCATAGGTATCTGATGGCTGTAATGTATGCGGTACTGCTGTGTACAGATAGACCATAGATATCTGATGGCTGTATGGTGCTACCATGATGCAGACGTTGTGCTGTTACTCACTCCATAAGTCCAGGGACGGCTGTAATGTATGCAGTACTGCTGTGTACAGATAGACCATAGGTATCTGATGGCTGTAATGTATGCAGTACTGCTGTGTACAGATAGACCATAGATATCTGATGGCTGTATGGTGCTACCATGATGCAGACGTTGTGCTGTTACTCACTCCATAAGTCCAGGGATGGCTGTAATGTATGCAGTACTGCTGTGTACAGATAGACCATAGGTATCTCATGGCTGTAATGTATGCAGTACTGCTGTGTACAGATAGACCATAGGTATCTGATGGCTGTATAGTGCTAGCATGATGCAGACGTTGTGCTCTTACACACTCCATAAGTCCAGGGATGGCTGTAATATATGCAGTACTGCTGTGTACAGATAGACCATAGGTATCTGATGGCTGTATGGTACTACCATGATGCAGACGTTGTGCTGTTACTCACTCCATAAGTCCAGGGATGGCTGTAATATATGCAGTACTGCTGTGTACAGATAGACCATAGATATCTGATGGCTGTATGGTGCTACCATGATGCAGACGTTGTGCTGTTACCCACTCTATAAGTCCAGGGATGGCTGTAATATATGCAGTACTGCTGTGTAGAGATAGACCATAGATATCTTATGGCTGTATGGTGCTACCATGATGCAGACGTTGTGCTGTTACTCACTCCATAAGTCAAGCGATGGCTGTAATTTATGCAGTGCTGCTGTGTACAGATAGACCATAGATATCTGATGGCTGTATGGTGCTACCATGATGCAGTCGTTGTGCTGTTACTCACTCCATAAGTCAAGCGATGGCTGTAATGTATGCAGTGCTGCTGTGTACAGATAGACCATAGGTATCTGATGGCTGTATGGTGCTACCATGATGCAGACGTTGTGCTGTTACTCACTCCATAAGTCCAGGGATGGCTGTAATGTATGCAGTACTGCTGTGTACAGATAGACCATAGGTATCTGATGGCTGTATAGTGCTAGCATGATGCAGACGTTGTGCTGTTACTCACTCCATAAGTCCAGGGATGGCTGTAATGTATGCAGTACTGCTGTGTACAGATAGACCATAGATATCTGATGGTTGTATGGTGCTACCATGATGCAGATGTTGTGCTGTTACTCACTCCATAAGTCCAGGGACGGCTGTAATGTTTGCAGTACTGCTGTGTACAGATAGACCATAGGTATCTGATGGCTGTATGGTGCTGGCATGATGCAGACGTTGTGCTGTTACTCACTCCATAAGTCCAGGGATGGCTGTAATATATGCAGTACTGCTGTGTACAGATAGACCATAGGTATCTGATGGCTGTATGGTGCTACCATGATGCAGACTTTGTGCTGTTACTCACTCCATAAGTCCAGGTATGGCTGTAATGTATGCAGTACTGCTGTGTACAGATAGACCATAGATATCTGATGGCTGTATGGTGCTACTATGATGCAGATGTTGTGCTGTTACTCACTCCATAAGTCCAGGGACGGCTGTAATGTATGCAGTACTGCTGTGTACAGATAGACCATAGGTATCTGATGGCTGTATGGTGCTAGCATGATGCAGACGTTGTGCTGTTACTCACTCCATAAGTCCAGGGATGGCTGTAATATATGCAGTACTGCTGTGTACAGATCGACCATAGGTATCTGATGGCTGTATGGTGCTACCATGATGCAGACGTTGTGCTGTTACTCACTCCATAAGTCCAGGGATGGCTGTAATATATGCAGTACTGCTGTGTACAGATAGACCATAGATATCTGATGGGTGTATGGTGCTACCATGATGCAGACATTGTGCTGTTACTCACACCATAAGTCCACGGATGGCTGTAATGTATGCAGTACTGCTGTGTACAGATAGACCATAGATATCTGATGGCTGTATGGTGCTACCATGATGCAGACGTTGTGCTGTTACTCACTCCATAAGTCCAGGGACGGCTGTAATGTATGCAGTACTGCTGTGTACAGATAGACCATAGGTATCTGATGGCTGTAATGTATGCAGTACTGCTGTGTACAGATAGACCATAGATATCTGATGGCTGTATGGTGCTACCATGATGCAGACGTTGTGCTGTTACTCACTCCATAAGTCCAGGGATGGCTGTAATGTATGCAGTACTGCTGTGTACAGATAGACCATAGGTATCTCATGGCTGTAATGTATGCAGTACTGCTGTGTACAGATAGACCATGGGTATCTGATGGCTGTAATGTATGCGGTACTGCTGTGTACAGATAGACCATAGATATCTGATGGCTGTATGGTGCTACCATGATGCAGACGTTGTGCTGTTACTCACTCCATAAGTCCAGGGACAGCTGTAATGTATGCAGTAATGCTGTGTACAGATAGACCATAGGTATCTGATGGCTGTAATGTATGCAGTACTGCTGTGTACAGATAGACCATAGATATCTGATGGCTGTATGGTGCTACCATGATGTAGACGTTGTGCTGTTACTCACTCCATAAGTCCAGGGATGGCTGTAATGTATGCAGTACTGCTGTGTACAGATAGACCATAGGTATCTCATGGCTGTAATGTATGCAGTACTGCTGTGTACAGATAGACGATAGGTATCTGATGGCTGTATAGTGCTAGCGTGATGCAGACATTGTGCTCTTACACACTCCATAAGTCCAGGGATGGCTGTAATATATGCAGTACTGCTGTGTACAGATAGACCATAGGTATCTGATGGATGTATGGCGCTACCATGATGCAGACGTTGTACTGTTACTCACTCCATAAGTCCAGGGATGGCTGTAATATATGCAGTACTGCTGTGTACAGATAGACCATAGATATCTGATGGCTGTATGGTGCTACCATGATGCAGACGTTGTGCTGTTACTCACTCCATAAGTCCAGGGATGGCTGTAATATATGCAGTACTGCTGTGTACAGATAGACCATAGGTATCTGATGGCTGTATGGTGCTACCATGATGCAGACGTTGTGTTGTTACTCACTCCATAAGTCCTGGGATGGCTGTAATATATGCAGTACTGCTGTGTACAGATAGACCATAGGTATCTGATGGCTGTGTGGTGCTACCATGATGCAGACATTGTGCTGTTACTCACTCCATAAGTCCAGGGATGTCTGTAATATATGCAGTACTGCTGTGTACAGATAGACCATAGGCATCTGATGGCTGTATGGTGCTACCATGATGCAGACATTGTGCTGTTACTCACTCCATAAGTCCAGGGATGGCTGTAATATATGCAGTACTGCTGTGTACAGATAGACCATCGATATCTGATGGCTGTGTGCTGCTGCCATGATGCAGACGTTGTGTTGTTACTCACTCCATAAGTCCAAGGATGGCTGTAATATATGCAGTACTGCTGTGTACAGATAGACCATAGATATCTGATGGCTGTATGCTGCTACCATGATGCAGACATTGTGCTGTTAGTCACTCCATAAGTCCAGGGATGGCTGTAATATATGCAGTACTGCTGTGTACAGATAGACCATAGATATCTTATGGCTGTATGGTGCTAGCATGATGCAGACGTTGTGCTGTTACTCACTCCATAAGTCCAGGGACGGCTGTAATGTATGCAGTACTGCTGTGTACAGATAGACCATAGGAATCTGATGGCTGTAATGTATGCAGTACTGCTGTGTACAGATAGACCATAGGTATCTGATGGCTGTATGGTGCTACCATGATGCAGACGTTGTGCTGTTACTCACTCCATAAGTCCAGGGACGGCTGTAATGTATGCAGTACTGCTCTGTACAGATAGACCATAGGTATCTGATGGCTGTAAGGTATGCAGTACTGCTGTGTACAGATAGACCATAGATATCTGATGGCTGTATGGTGCTACCATGATGCAGATGTTGTGCTGTTACTCACTCCATACGTCCAGGGATGGCTGTAATGTATGTAGTACTGCTGTGTACAGACAGACCATAGGTATCTGATGGCTGTATGGTGCTAGCATGATGCAGACGTTGTGCTGTTACTCACTCCATAAGTCCAGGGATGGCTGTAATGTATGCAGTACTGCTGTGTACAGATAGACCATAGGTTTCTGATGGCTGTATGGTGCTAGCATGATGCAGACGTTGTGCTGTTACTCACTCCATAAGTCCAGGGATGGCTGTAATGTATGCAGTACTGCTGTGTACAGATAGACCATAGATATCTGATGGCTGTATGGTGCTACCATGATGCAGACATTGTGCTGTTACTCACTCCATAAGTCCAGGGATGGCTGTAATGTATGCAGTACGATAGATCATAGATATTTGATGGCTGTATGGTGCTACCATGATGCAGACATTGTGCTGTTATTACTCACTCCATAAGTCCAGGGATGGCTGTAATGTATGCAGTACTGCTGTGTACAGATAGGCCATAGGTATCTCATGGATGGAATATATGCAGTACTGCTGTGTACAGATAGACCATATATATATGATGGCTGTAATGTATGCAGTACTGCTGTGTACAGATAGACCATAGATATCTGATGGCTGTAATGTATGCAGTACTGCTGTGTACAGATAGACCATAGATATATGAGGGCTGTAATGTATTTAGTACTGCTGTGTACAGATAGACCATAGATATCTGATGGCTGTAATGTATGCAGTACTGCTGTGTACAGATAGACCATAGGTATCTGATGGCTGTAATGTATGCAGTACTGCTGTGTACAGATAGACCATAGGTATCTGATGGCTGTATGGTGCTACCATGATGCAGACGTTGTGCTGTTACTCACTCCATAAGTCCAGGGATGGCTGTAATGTATGCAGTACTGCTGTGTACAGATAGACCATAGATATCTCATGGCTGTAATGTATGCAGTGCTGCTGTGTACAGATAGACCATAGATATCTGATGGCTGTATGGTGCTACCATGATGCAAACGTTGTGCTGTTACTCACTCCATAAGTCCTGGGATGGCTGTAATGTATGCAGTGCTGCTGTGTACAGATAGACCATAGGTATCTGATGGCTGTATGGTGCTACCATGATGCAGACGTTGTGCTGTTACTCACTCCATAAGTCCAGGGACGGCTGTAATGTATGCAGTACTGCTGTGTACAGATAGACCATAGGTATCTGATGGCTGTATGGTGCTAGCATGATGCAGACGTTGTGCTGTTACTCACTCCATAAGTCCAGGGATGGCTGTAATGTATGCAGTACTGCTGTGTACAGATAGACCATAGATATCTGATGGCTGTATGGGCTACCATGATGCAGATGTTGTGCTGTTACTCACTCCATAAGTCCAGGGATGGCTGTAATGTATGCAGTACTGCTGTGTACAGATAGACCATAGGTATCTGATGGCTGTATGGTGCTAGCATGGTGCAGACGTTGTGCTGTTACTCACTCCATAAGTCCAGGGATGGCTGTAATATATGCAGTACTGCTGTGTACAGATAGACCATAGGTATCTGATGGCTGTATGGTGCTACCATGATGCAGACGTTGTGCTGTTACTCACTCCATAAGTCCAGGGATGGCTGTAATGTATGCAGTACTGCTGTGTACAGATAGACCATAGATATCTCATGGCTGTAATGTATGCAGTGCTGCTGTGTACAGATAGACCATAGATATCTGATGGCTGTATGGTGCTACCATGATGCAGACGTTGTGCTGTTACTCACTCCATAAGTCCAGGGATGGCTGTAATGTATGCAGTGCTGCTGTGTACAGATAGACCATAGGTATCTGATGGCTGTATGGTGCTACCATGATGCAGACGTTGTGCTGTTACTCACTCCATAAGTCCAGGGACGGCTGTAATGTATGCAGTACTGCTGTGTACAGATAGACCATAGGTATCTGATGGCTGTATGGTGCTAGCATGATGCAGACGTTGTGCTGTTACTCACTCCATAAGTCCAGGGATGGCTGTAATGTATGCAGTACTGCTGTGTACAGATAGACCATAGATATCTGATGGCTGTATGGTGCTACTATGATGCAGATGTTGTGCTGTTACTCACTCCATAAGTCCAGGGACGGCTGTAATGTATGCAGTACTGCTGTGTACAGATAGACCATAGGTATCTGATGGCTGTATGGTGCTACCATGATGCAGCGTTGTGCTGTTACTTACTCCATAAGTCCAGGAACGGCTGTAATGTATGCAGTACTGCTGTGTACAGATAGACCATAGGTATCTGATGGCTGTAATGTATGCAGTACTGCTGTGTACAGATAGACCATAAATATCTGATGGCTGTATGGTGCTACCATGATGCAGACGTTGTGCTGTTACTCACTCCATAAGTCCAGGAACGGCTGTAATGTATGCAGTACTGCTGTGTACAGATAGACCATAGGTATCTGATGGCTATAATGTATGCAGTACTGCTGTGTACAGATAGACCATAGATATCTGATGGCTGTATGGTGCTTCCATGATGCAGACGTTGTGCTGTTACTCACTCCATAAGTCCAGGGATGGATGTAATGTATGCAGTACTGCTGTGTACAGATAGACTATAGGTATCTCATGGCTGTAATGTATGCTGTACTGCTGTGTACAGATAGACCATAGGTATCTGATGGCTGTATAGTGCTAGCATGATGCAGACGTTGTGCTCTTACACACTCCATAAGTCCAGGGATGGCTGTAATATATGCAGTACTGCTGTGTACAGATAGACCATAGGTATCTGATGGCTGTATGGTGCTACCATGATGCAGACGTCGTGCTGTTACTCACTCCATAAGTCCAGGGATGGCTGTAATATATGCAGTACTGCTGTGTACAGATAGACCATAGATATCTGATGGCTGTATGGTGCTACCATGATGCAGACGTTGTGCTGTTACTCACTCCATAAGTCCAGGGATGGCTGTAATGTATGCAGTACTGCTGTGTACAGATAGACCATAGATATCTGATGGCTGTATGGTGCTACCATGATGCAGACATTGTGCTGTTACTCACTCCATAAGTCCAGAGATGGCTGTAATGTATGCAGTACTGCTGTGTACAGATAGACCATAGGTATCTGATGGCAGTAATGTATGCAGTACTGCTGTGTACAGATAGACCATAGATATCTGATGGCTGTATGGTGCTACCATGATGCAGACGTTGTGCTGTTACTCACTCCATAAGTCCAGGGACGGCTGTAATGTATGCAGTACTGCTGTGTACAGATAGACCATAGGTATCTGATGGCTGTAATGTATGCAGTACTGCTGTGTACAGATAGACCATATATATCTGATGGCTGTATGGTGCTACCATGATGCAGACGTTGTGCTGTTACTCACTCCATAAGTCCAGGGATGGCTGTAATATATGCAGTACTGCTGTGTACAGATAGACCATAGGTATCTGATGGCTGTAATGTATGCAGTACTGCTGTGTACAGATAGACCATAGGTATCTGATGGCTGTAATGTATGCAGCACTGCTGTGTACAGATAGACCATAGGTATCTGATGGCTGTAATGTATGCAGCACTGCTGTGTACAGATAGACCATAGATATCTGATGGCTGTATGGTGCTACCATGATGCAGACATTGTGCTGTTACTCACTCCATAAGTCCAGGGATGGCTGTAATATAAGAAGTACTGCTGTGTACAGATAGACCATAGATATCTGATGGCTGTATGGTGCTACCATGATGCAGACATTGTGCTGTTACTCACTCCATAAGTCCAGGGATGGCTGTAATGTATGCAGTACTGCTGTGTACAGATTGAACACAGGTATCTGATGGCTGTAATGTATGCAGTACTGCTGTGTACAGATAGACCATAGGTATCTGATGGCTGTAATGTATGCAGTACTGTTGTGTACAGATAGACCATAGGTATCTGATGGCTGTAATGTATGCAGTACTGCTGTGTATAGATAGACCATAGGTATCTGATGGCTGCACGGTGCAGGTATGGTCATTCTTTGTATTTTCTTTATCTCTTTTGTAGAGGCTACAATTGTCTAGCTGCACAGAGATTGTTTACATTGAGCACTTGTGGAGAAAAGTTCCATTAATATTACAAGATATTAGAGAGGAGCTCATTACGTAATGAAGCATGTTGGAAAAGTTGCGGAAGAACTACAACATATTCGCTGACAAAAATAAAATATACTAAAACAGCAGCTATATCACTGAGTTGTTGTAAACTAGTATGGCACACTGTTATGGTTAAGGCAGAGCTTGTTGCGTGTTGATAGTTACATCAGAGGTATACAGTGTATCTGGCAGATGTAAGAGTAAAGTCCAAGGAATAATACACGCACAGGAGGATATTCAGCATTGTTACTGATGGTCGAAGCATTGATGGAGGAGCGTCTGATAGAACATTTAATGTTGAGGTTGCTTTCACCGCAGTGTGTTTTATTGTGGAAGCTGTGTTTTTGATTTTGAGGGATTTTTCCTGTTTTCTCTACTGTGGTGTGATCCTGGAGTTGGTATATATAATTTAGGTGGTTGTGTGGGACTCTGCCTCCACACAGTGGTGCAGAGGGGGCTTTTTTGTAGTGGGTTTGAATCACAAACTTCCATGTTTATTTTTCAGAAAGCAGTTATTCTTTGGATGGTTATTCAACTACTGTAGGTACATTAGCACAGGTAGGATTGTGGGATTTTATGCCAGCTCCCAGAGTATAAGCCTCCTTTTAATACTTCTACCCTCCTTCCTCGGAGAGTGCATTATATTCTGGACAATATACATTTTAAATACTGTGGGAAAAAATTTTAAATGACAGGCTTCAGTTAAAAAAGCACATTTACTGAAAAAAAAAATGATTTCACAATATATGTAGCCATAAAAATGACAACTCCATTTTTCAGAATTAAAATTCTGGCATAACTCATTGCACAAAATATTGTATGCCACGTGTTCTGTTCAGCTATATCCATGTTCATACATAATGCAGAATGGTATATGGAATAATATCTTGAATGTGCTCGTCTGTTCATTTGTGTGATGTATTTATAGTGATTGTTAACACTGAAAGTACAGCTAGGTTAAAACCATTTTCAGTTGCTACCCTGACAGAAAATTTCCTAGCAGATAATACGAGAATCTGGTATATAAAAAGTTAAACAAAACTGGGTTAGCCAGAATCTAAATAAAAGTGTTGTATACAACAACAGCTTGAAGCTTTTCAGAGAATAGGTTTTTTGGAGTAGAAGAAACAATCCGAGTCTGCAAAGCTTATCACCTGATGTAGCATTAGGGGGTCCCATGATTATGGATGTTGAGCCTGTTGTATCCACTACCAACTCATAATTCTGATCAGCCTCATATGTAAAGTCTTGGAAAAGCTTATCATGGAATTAGTAAATAAGGATCTACAAAACCTTCAAATACTGGGCCCATCCCAGTTTGTTTCCATTAAAGGCAAGTTCATGCTTACTGAACCTGGTAGACTTTTTTGAAAAAGTCACTAAAGCAGTGGATGAAGGCAAGGCAGTACACACCACCTACTTTGGTCTGGCAGAAGCTTTTGATACAATACCCCACTCAGGCATTTTAGAAGATCTTGCTAAATTAGGAATAAATCCATACGTCACCCACTGGATTTCCAGCTGGCTCACAGATAGAGCACAAGGAGTCAAGATAGGGAAAGCTATCACCACAAAAAAGACCAGTCACTGGTGGAGTTCCACAGGGCTCGGTGCTGGGACCACTCTTATTTGGCATCTACTTCTCAGAAGTCCTAGCAAAAATCAAGGGTCTTTAGTTGGCAGTATCTCAGTTTTCATCCAGAAGAGACTCACATTAAAGCCAGTAAAGCAGCATGATGCATGAGAGCTTCTTTATGTCCAACTCACCATCAGCGCAATCCCTTACTGGGAGCAGTCATTGAATCCTAAAAAGACTCAACTATCCTCCAGGAGAACTTCTTTCAAGTAAATGACTGGTGCGAAAGTCATGAACTAAATGTAAATGCCAAAAAGTGCATTATTGTATCCATTGGGAAACCAACTCACCCTGGAAACTATCACATTGCCAATAGACCCCTAAGAGTTAATCGAATACTTAGAGATTTGGAAACACATGTAGACAGTGACCTAGCATTTGACCAACATACGTCTGCTGTTGTGAGGAGGTCCTTCTATACATTGCTCAACTTACAAGCAAAGGGAAGGCATCTCAGTCCAGAGATATCATTGTCCCACCGCACTCCACTCTTATTTAGTATAATTCCCCCTTTGGTATGTACCTGTCCAGACATATGCAAAAACTAGTGCACCCACAGAGATTCCTCACAAACAGACTATAGAGACTAAACCACATAACCTACATCGACCACCTCATATCCCTATTGTTATACTCGGTCTTACAGACTATTAATAGGTAATCTGTGCCTGGCTTATAAGGCATTCTCTGACCCAGTATAAATGGACTTCCTGCACATCCACAAGTCAAATGGCATCAGAAATGCATGATCCAGAGAGCTCAATCTCTTCTGCAGAACAGTTTGGAGTGAGAGGTGCATATCCCAGAGGATGCCATTACTCTGGAGCAGACCCCCATCTATGAAAAATAAAGCTCATCCCTGTCCCTATTCAAATACAACTTAGATCAATAGATGAGAATAAGGACATTTATCTCAGTCTGCCCCCCCCCCCCGTGCTACTGATGGATAAAGGCATCTCCTAAATGCTCTGTCCTACAGCAGGGTCCCCTTTTAATACCTCAGTGGTATGACCCCAGAAAAATTAATTCATAAATGGGAAGTGTAGGAATAAATGCCATGGGAAGGGTAATTTGAACCGCTAATGGGATAACACGATAAAGCATAAACTGGCCCTTCAGAGCACTTAGCCTAGCATTCACCTATGAACCTAAGAGGGGGAGAAGAGGAGATGTTTGGGTTTGTGTGGTAACCTTATCAGAAATTAAGAACTGTTCCTTTCCATAACTGTTTGGGTAAGTCAATAGATATAGGAAATACTCTTTCACATATAACTATGTGCCTCCCTGAAATACTTATGATGTTTTTGCTGTGCAGAATATGTCTCAAAGACATCTTTCAAATGACTGGTGTAATACATGGGAGTTTGTATGATTTATTCTTATGTGAAGCAGAAAAGATAAAAGATTACAACCTTCAGAAAAGTATCGGTCAAGAAACTGAAGGCATTGCCCACATGCAGATGTAGAAAAGAAGACCAAACAGAAGAATATATCAGAGGGGTTTATATTTAAATTATAGTGCAACAGTGCCAGTAAGAATATATTGTTACATTTGTTGGCAGTGATTATGTTCCTAATTCCACATTACAGCACTAAAAATGCTAGGACAAACTCAACTAGTACTATACATAGTTAATGTGCTTAATTTGTCCTCTTCAAGGCCTTGTTGTTGTAGATTCAGTAAGGAGATAAAAATAAAAAGAGCCAGCATGCATCGTTTTGTTTATCTAATAAAATATTACTATTAATATATATGTTTGTCATTTAAATAAAACATATTACGTTAACCTTTTAAAAACACACAAGCAAAGTTCTTGTATAATTTTCTGGTAATTTACTTTTATTTCTTCAGTGTTCAAACTAATTTCACGTTTTCCTCCTCAATGATTTTCATGATTGATACAATCCAGATTTTTTTTCTCATTCCTTTGATTTTCAGTGTGAACAAAACAGTCTTTAGACGTTAGTGTTCACTACCACCATTGTTTAAAAAATAAAAATAAACAATAAACATTGAACCAGATTCGAAAAGAGTTACTCTCAGTGACTTACTTCGGTGTAAGGCCTCTCTATAAACAGGTTTACTATGGGGACCAGATTCCAAAACACCTGCTATCAGCCTGTTGTCAGTGAAAATAGTCAGTTACACTGAGAGCAAATCTTTGGAACTTGACTATTGTAGCTGACATTTTTTCAGAGTTTTTACTTTCCACACTTTCACAAACAAAAACAGGTGGCCTCCTTTGAAAAGATTCTATCTTTTTTGGTGAATAGTATCAGAACTGCTTCCTTGTAGCCTGGCTGTGATTGAGTCTGTAGCCATCTGGATACATAACGCTGATGTAAGTATACTTTTTTCAGTTGATCTGTTTCAGTGATAGTTACAAAACTATACTGCATTTATTTACTTGCTTGATCGAATATTCCTGGTCTTTGTCTGCATTTTGTTAACAAAACTGTACTGCATTTATTTATTTGCTTGATCGAATATTGCTGGTCTTTGTCTGCATTTTGTTTCCACCCACCAGCACAAGTTCTTAAAACTGGTGGCTTTGGAATTGCCCGCCCCTGCTGAAATTTGATTTTGGACACTCCTTCCAGTCCCATCTCATTTGTACATTCTACTGAGCACAGTGAGATCATTTGGGAAGGAGTACCCGCTTGCTTCTTTGATTTTGGATACTTCTCACAGCCCCATCTCATCAGCTCATTCTACTGTGTACAGAGAGAGCATTTGGGAAGGCCAGCCCCCTTAGTTTCTTAATCTTGAATTATCTTCTGTTTCCTCCCTTTCCACCTTAAAACAAAGTACACTATTCATTTGCTTTTATTGTAATTTTGTTCTTCCTACTTTATTACCTTATTTTGCTTTGCTGCTTGCTCTTAAGTGTTCAAGTGCTTTTATTCTGATGCACTTATTACTGCTTATTAGTAGCTTGATTAAATTTGTCTGTTATTCTAAGCCTCTTAGTTTTGATTTTAGCACTTGGGCTTCAGGCCAGTTATTTTACATTTAAGAAGGTTTTTGTGGTCTACACTCTTGTGGACAAACCCTTAATAAAACCTTCTCAAAATAAGTCTGTCCAAGTTTTCAGAACATTATGGATAATTCCTATCAGTTTCTCCTGCCAGCGTGGTCGACATGGTCATCCTGAGACAGTATAGCAACTGTCTCATGTTCACTGGCAACCCTCTTCTCCTAGCACATAATTCTTTTACTTGCAAGAAATGAATCTACATCAGTAAACTGGAATCCATGCTCTCTCACGCCAGAGTCAGTACTCCTGACAAAAATGAGATTGCCAGCACAAACACCACACCACCCACAGCATATAGCCAAGCACAGCATACACCCACCTATGCACCTATATGGTCCTCAATTAAAACTTATCTAACCAGCAGAAACCTTCAAAACACACTCACAAGCATTCAACAGACAACACCAAGCACCTCACAGACAGCAGGCAACAAACCAGTATCTCACAAACACAGCCCATAAGGCATAACTATAAACCAACACAGCCCATAAGGCATAACAATAAACCAAACATACTAGTCAATGGTGACTCAATTTTGAGACACACCAATGTCCCCCTCACCAGGCTAGACAAGGAGAAGGTCACGGTCAGTTGTCTATCAGGTTCCAGAATCCACCACATCAGGCACACACTTAAGTCTCTCCACAACAGGTACAAGTATGACTCTGTCATTGTCCATGTTGGTGTGAATGACTTGAGACCTACCTTCCTGGACTATATGAAGAGAGACATGATTGATCTCTCAGAGTGTCCCAGGCAGGTATGACCCTAGCCCTAAGCAGCATCCTGCCTTCACCAAGAATGATGCCACAATACTAACAAAAAGTAATTGACTTTCACAATTGGCTTAGTTTCTGGTGGTATTCAAAGGGGATCCAGTAACTCTCTGCCTGGGATGACATGGTTGACAGGCCTCGATGCTTTTCCAGAAATAGCCTCCACCTGTCACCTTTGGGATTCTGGATTCTGATCAAGGCTTTTTTTTCCCCCATTGTGCCTTTTTTTTAGGCAATGTCCCAAAGAGAAATCTTCCGGCATAAAAGATCTGTCAAAAAGCAAACTGAAGGTCATGCGGCTTAACACTAGGAGCCTTAACCTAAAAATGCACTCACTGGAGGCTCTCCTTGCACTGGAAGATTCCAACATCTATGCAGTCATGGAAACTTGGTTCAAGGCTGCAAAGAGCACCCCTGCCTTACCAGGCTATACCTCATTCCACACATTCCAACCCCAAAAATGAGGTCAGGAAGACTAAGGATGGTGGAGTCTCTATTTTCATTAAAGACAAGCACACCTCCAGACTGGTTTGACAGCATGATGCACTAAAACTACTCCAGGTGCAACTGACAGTTGGCAAGACATCCATCCAAGTTATAGCCAGCTATAGATCCCCCTCCATGACACAGGACACTCAGTCCTCCTACCTGGGCCTACTTGACTCCATCAGAGTACCCCCTAACACCCTGATCCTTGGTGACTTCAACTACCCAACTGTAGACTGGGTGAACTGTCCCTGCACTAATGCACTCACCCAACAATCCCTTGAGTTCATCAATTCTAACACACAAGACCATTGGCCTGTCTCATTCGAAGTTTCTATCCCACCAAAACCCGCCATCATAACCAGGCTAAAAAACTTCTCAAAAGCTGACTACAACCTCCTAAGGAAGGGTACTAGTAGCTTCACACCACCACCCCCCTCACAGGATGCAGACAACTATGCTGAACAGTACACCAGTGCAGTGTACAAGCACCTGTACAACTGCATGGACTCAGCCATACCCAACAGAACTAAAACCTGCTCCTCAAGTAAACACAAACTTATCTGGTGGAAATTCTCTATCAACAGGCTTTACAACAAAAGGAAGAAACTGCTGTCTAAGGGTAAAAAGGCACCAATTCCCAACTGGAAAAGCTCCCTCCTTAGCCTCAACAAGCAAATTAGATCACTAGTGAAAACCTCCAAAGCCAATTATGAATCAAAAATAGCCTCTGAAACAAAGGGAAACCTCAAAGTTATTCTTCAGTTATGTCAGGAACCACCATGGCAAAGCACAGGTTTGTTCCAAATTAGTACTTAATTGTACCACTTACACTGATCCTGTTGACTAGCTGAACTGCTAGCAGATAGATTCAGTGCAAACTTCACCCGCCTGTCCCCCCAAAGGCCCATTCAACATCCCTGATACTTGTCCCGCACCTCACATCTCCATAGATCAAGTGTTAAAGGCTCTATCCAAGGCAAAGAATACAGCTTCCATGGGACCTGATAGTATCCTAGGCTGTATTCTGCACCATCTCCAGCAAGAACTAGCTTTGCCATTGAGCACCCTATTCAACCACAGCTTAAGTACAGACTTCATTCGACCAGAATGGAGAACTGCCATTGTCAACCCCTTGCACAAAGATGGTGCTACTACTGACCTTGGAAACTATCTTCTCATCAGCTTGACAAGTTTGATCTGTAAAGCCATGGAGTTATTATTATGGACCTCATAAACAAGGACATAGGCATTCTTCAAGGACTTGACCCCACCCAGTTCGGATTTGTCAAGGGCAGATCTTGCCTGTTGAACCTGGTTGACTTTTTTGAGACTGTCACCAAGGCCCTGGATGAGGGAAAGTCAGTACATACAGCTTACCTTGACTTGGCCAAAGCCTTTGACACAATTCCCCACTCAGGCATTATCAAAAAGCTAACACAACTTGGCGTAAATCCCTATCTCATCAGGAGGGTGGCCAACTGGCTCAATGATAGGACCCACAAGGTCAAAATAGGCACCTCCATCTCCGACAGCAGACCTGTCACTAATGACACTCCCTAGGATCTGTCCTGGGACCCCTACTGTTTAGCATCTACTTCTCAGAGGTCCAGGCAAAGACAAAAGGCCTATGGCTGACCACGTTTGTGGATGACTATAAGCTGGGTACTGCCACTGGCTCCCCAGACGATGTTAACATACTACAAGAAGGTCTCACAGCAACAAATGACTGGTGACAAAGTCATGGCCTTAAGTTAAACGTAAAAAAATGGATTATCATACCATTCAGCAAAAACATGGTCCCTACTGATTATGAAATCAACGGCAACCCCCTAAGCACACAACCTGTGGTGAGAGACCTTTGTACACAGGTTGACAACAATCTCACATTCAACCATCATGTAGCAGCAGTGGTCAGAAAAGCCTTTTACTTGGTTCATCTCATAAGAAAAGGGATTGCATCCAGAAAAAAGGAGGTTATTACTTCACTGTATGCCTCCCTCATTAGGCCAATAATTGAGTGCAATGCCCTGTTTGGCATGTACCTCTCCAAACACCTGCACCAGCTGGGAATGCTACAGAAATACCTCACAAAGAGAATTCATGGCCTCCAACACCTCTCCACTGTGGACAAGTTCAAATCACTATCAATCTACTCGGTGTTGTACAGATTGCTTAGAGATGATCTGTGTCTCGCCTAAAAGGCAGTCTCGGACCCTACCCTACTAGAGATGTTCCATATCCATAAGTTTAACTCGTCACTCATTACCCACTTGAAAGGCCTAAATCTAATATGCAAAATTAACAAAACCTGCTGGAGAGACAGGTTTGTCTCCCAGAGGCTGCCCTGTCTCTGGAATGGACTTCTCATACACATCAAACAGAGTATGTTGCTGACCCTCTTCAAGCGCAACCTTGATGAGTGGATGAGAAACCACAAATTTGTCCCAGGGGTTCCCCCTGTGTTCCTCATTGACAGGGGTGATGTGCTGACTGAGGTTTATTTTTTGGGGATAGACTCTTGGCTAGGCTTGTAAGGGCCCCATTGCCATTAGCCTAGTAGCCTCCTATGATCCTATGATCTCACTTGAAAGCTTATTCCTTTGTTGAGGATTGGTTGTTTTTTAGTGAGCATTTTCTGACTGTATGAGAGATAAACAAGCTATGCCTTTTCTGTTTCTTTTACAGCATCTTCCCCTTTAAGGATTTTGAGCAGCTAACTGTCTGGGTATCTTTTCTTTACATTGCTCTCATTTCTGATGACAAAGTCTGGTATTTTAAGACAGTAGCAAAGCTAGGGTAGGGTGAGTGGGGCAATGACCTGCACTCAAAATGTTGGGGCTGCCATCAGCTGATCCTGATCTCTCTTTAATGCAATTGTTAAAACATATACATTTAAATAGTTACAATAATGCATGTACCTTTCTTTTCTGTCCAACGGGAAACACTGTTGATACATTTTAACACATGCCAGCCATGTCAGGAGAAGTACGGCAGTTAATGCATGACTTATGTTAGCACAGCTAGCTGGAATTTTGTAAAGAATTATGTCATTTGTGTATCAAACTGATTTGTACAGATGCTCGTGTTGAAAAATGTATTTGTAAAGTTGCTTGCGTTAAAATGTATCAACAGTGTTTCCTGCTGGACAGAAAAGAAAGGTACATGTATTATTGTAACTGTTTAAATGTATATGTTTTAACAAAGGAAACTGAAGGAAAAGAGGTTAAGCTCAGTCCCAGTAAACTTTCGAAAAAATAGCTGTAATTAAATTAGGCCATAAAGATTGTATCTTACAGTTATGGCTGTTTAGGAAACCAAGTACTGGGAAGTGTCTCCAGCAGTGAACTAATTGCTAATCTGGAAGAAGAGAGGTTTAAAATTGTTTTATGACTTCCAGGAGCAGTAGCAGATCTGAGCAATGCTTTCATGTGTATTTTAACACATAGGTGCTAAGATCCTGGCATCTTCTAGTGTTTGTGATAACATGGGAACCAGAAGTCAGATAACCAGATATATGTGATGTCATTCTGTATAGAAATAATGTCTTAATATTAGAGAAAACCAAAGTCTCAAGGGGAGTCTGTTCTTGGAAACCTGCCTAGAAAGACCCTCACCCACATCATCTTGCCTTGCTCTATTCAGTAAGTAGGAGGAGTAATTCTTTTAGTCAACCAGGAATAGTTAGTGAGATTAGCTTAATACTGTTTTTTTCTATAACTGTGTGAAATTTTCCATCTGTGTTATTTTTAATATTTCTTGTGATGAAACTCGAGTGTTTACTGTAAATAGATATATATTATTTTCATGTTCTTTTATTATTTATTATTAAATATATTTAAACTTTTCATTGTGGCTGGTCCTTTTAGAAAATATTTAAGTGTTGAGGGTATTTGCACATATTTATTTGATGACATCTCTGGCCCCTCCTGAAAGCCTTGCTGTTTGGTCAACATTACCATTTGTATTAATATTAATTTCATTCAGTATAACTGGGTACCCTTGCAAGAAGCTTAGGTAGCTGGCTTTGTAGTGCCTGGTTGCAGTGATAACTACTTTATATAAAAACAACAGAAAAAAACAGCCAGGAACTGAACAAATAAATGTAATACTTATCCAGCGCTTCAGCAAAGCCTTCAATAAACCATAAATAAAACACACCTTCTTAAATACAAATAATAAGACATCAGTTAACCAATTTAAAATAATTAATTCAAATTAGCAGCTTCCAGTTACATTCTAGATTAAGCCCCAAAGGAGCCATAGTATTAAAATTTTAAATTAATACACTTTCCTTATACAACAATTTCCTTTTATACACAATTTCAGAGTGAAAAACCACAGGAATTCTTTCCAGTATAGTTGCTTTTAAACCATGGGGGTCTGAATTATGAAATTTAACACAATGTTTAACAACAGGGCTATCTAATTTTTTATTTCTAATATTATTAAATATGTTCTTGGAGTCTACACTTCAATTTCCTCTTGCTCCCTCCTATATAAATGAGGTTACATGGGCATTGTAGAGCATAAATCACCCCCTTCTGTATCACAGCTATACCTTTCAGATGGACTAAAAGTCTGACCATTAATATGCTCAAAAATTCTTGCAATATGTATACACACATTACAATGACCGCAAGCAAATGTACCAGTAAATGTATTAATAGTGAAAGTACGGTTCAAAACAGGAAATATAAAAAGATTATGTACCAAAATATTCCTTAAGTTTCTACCTTTTTTATTTGTTATACCTAATGATGGAGATAAAATCTTTGCTAAATCATTATACTTAAATGAATACGTCCAATAATATTTTACCAAATCTACAAAAATGGGGCTAAACACACCATAAGTAGAAACAAAATATATATTTCTCTTATCTTCTTTTCTCCCTAGAAGATTATTTTTATAGGTATTGTTATTATTTGCAAACTTTTTATGATTTAAAGAAGGATCACTAGTACCATTAATCACTTTTTTCGCAGAGGCCTGTATAGATTCCATGTTATATCCCCTGGATAAAAACATGGACCACATCCCCTCCATCTCTATATTAATATCATGTTCATTGTTACATAATCTCCTTAGTCTTAAACAGTCACTGTATGGAATAGACGAGATAGTATGTGGTGGATGGCAGCTAGTACCAAACAGTATTTACCCCATCTTCAAACTTTCTATGAACTGATGTAAGTAATACATTTTTACTAGTAATAGTAAGATTAATGTCCAGAAACATAAGTCTTCTACCCACTTGCAAACCATTAAAGGAAAAACCAAATCTACTTTTATGTAACCACTCAATAAACCCATTTACTTCAGTAATACCACCTTTACATATAAATATAAGATCATCAATAAATCAGTGGTACTTAATTACATATTTTTAAAAAATTCTCCACGATAAAGATGTTCTAGTTCATATAAACCCATCATCAAATTGGCGTACATGGGGGCAAAAGATGGCTGTCTCTTGTAATTGATGAAAAATCATACTATTGAATGCAAAATAATTATTTTTCAAACAAAAATCCAACAATTCTAATATATAATTTTCTTGCGGTGTATCCCCTATAAAATATTTAACTGCCTCTATGCCAAATGTATGTTGGATGTTAGTGTATAGACTACACACATCTATTGTAATGAAATACATGTCCTCAGACCACTCAAGATGAGACAATTTATCCACAAAATCCATGCTATCTCTTATGTATCAGGGAAGTTTCAATACATAAGGTAATAAAAATGTATGTAATAGCAAACCTATATTAATAAAAAAATACTTCTGAGCAGAAACAATAGGTCTGCCTGGGGGGTTAGAAGCATCCTTATGGACTTTAGGTAGGCAGTAAAAACTGGCATTTCACTACCTTCACAATTAAATTTTATCTTTAAGTCCATTTTAGAAAAGCAGCCTAATCTAAATCCCTTGTACAAAAGAGACTCAAAATCAGTTATTGCTTTTTTATATTCCTTAATATTACTAATACCATAGGTTTTTCTATCACTACTTTTCAGTCTGTGCAAAAGGGCGCATGACTAGAAAACCTGTGCCAACCTTTCTCAGGTGTGTGTGTGTGTGTGTGTGTGTGTGTGTGTGTGTGTGTGTGTGAGTGTGTGTGTATGTGTGTCGGCTACTTGGAGCAGGGACACGAAGCACTGGTTTCACAGACAGCATGGTGGAGAACGTGGTTTGGGCACTCAGCTGAGGACTTAACTCTGCAGCTGTACTAGTGTGGAGTCTTACTGGGGACCTGGAGGGAGACAGATAGAGACACCCAGACCCTGGGCTGAGTGTGTACCGTGTGTGCTCTTAAGTGAAACTGTGTTTGATGCAGAGAGGCCTGCATCTGGAAATACTGAGTGTATCCATTCGTATTCCAAGTGCACATCCCTTGCCAGTGTCAGTGGTGAGGATTCAGGCTCCTTGATTACTGGTCCACTGTGGGGACATCACAGCAATGCTAGTTTTTAAAAGCTGACATTGCATTTGTGGTCAAACCTGAGTGCTGTAGTGTTCTGTGGATAGTCCAATTTGCTGCAGTTTTTGTTTTCTTTTTAACTAATATCAGGGAGCTGTAATGCTCCATGCAGGCGATATATAAACTGTAGCAAACAGTTTTATACAGTTTAAAAAGGAAGAGCTGAGAGGGCAGGGTGCTGGTTGAAACAGCTATGCTTCAGCTATGCTTCTGTTTTAAGACTTTGTGTCTCTCATTACATAAGACACTATAATCTCTCGGTGTAACAATTTCAATGACTAGCTCTACTTTTGTCTTTTTTCAAGGATATGGTTTTCTTGCATCTGTTTTTTGAACTGTTCATAATTGGTGACCTCTCGTGATATAATCATCATCACTGTTGATAATGCTTTGTTGCTTGTGTTTCCAATGCTTCTCACATTTTTATATATTGTAGTGTTCACACAATCCCCAGAGCAACAATCTTTTCACATTACGGTGCCTTTCAGTATACAGACCTTCAGCCATGAGTGAGTCACAGTCCAAAGTTAGATGTGTAACTGTTTCATGTTCTGTTTTAACAGAACCTGCATTTGCCTGTTTCTTCTACTTTTTATAGACTTTGTAAACAAACATGTATGAAGCCCATTCATTTGGGCTACCATTATTAGCTTTTCATCTTTTGGTTTAAATTCACCTCTCCTTAGCCATTCCTGTGTAAGGATGTTGCAGAAGATCTCTTTACTTGCCACTACATTTGTAGATTTTCTATTTTCTTTTTCTTTCCTTTCTAGTCCTTTTTCTTATATTCTTACTTTTGTTTGTTACTTTCATTTGATAACTGATTTTTGTCTACTTCTGGTTTGATTTCCATTCCCACTTTATCACAAAATCCTTCTGATAAACTAAGCAAAGATGCCATCCATAGCTGGCACAACTAGGCGCTGTCTAGGGTGTTGCCCTAGCAGGGGGACTTTTCCAGTAATCTGGATGGTGGAGGTAGACTAGGATGGGGGCACAGGGTGGTGTTGTGGGGAGAGCTGTGGAGACCTTCTGCCTAGTGCACCAGCTGACCAAAAGCTGGTCATGATGCCATCTTAGGCTTCTTCTTCTCATGATTTAAAACTTTCACCATGTTTGTATCTGATGAGGTCAGCAGACGTATGCAGTTCCAGGATTACAGATATATACTATACTTTTGGTATATGTGATGATCTGCATGACTTTAGCAATGATGGCCAAGTATCAACAATGATTCTGGATGTGAACTTGACAGACTTTAGCGAGACTGAAGTAAAGGAAGCCATAGCCAAACTAAAGAATGGCAAAGCTCCTGTAATGGACTAGATGCAATAAGAGTTGCTAAAGTATGCTACGTCTTCAGTGGAATATTTCACGTGTCTCTTGAACAGCATATGGACCCAAGAAAAGGTACCAATTAGTGGAAAAATGGCATCATCATCATCTCTTTACCAAAAAATGTGAGATCTTAGAGACTGCATGAATTGGCATGGAATCATATTGTTGTCAGTCCCAGGCAAAGTTTTCGCCAGTGTTTTACTGAATAGACTGAAAGGAGCAGTTGATGACAGACTCAGACAGGAACAGGCTGGATTTAGATCAGGTCGATCCTGCACTGACCAGATATTTGCACAAAGACAATTATAGAGGAAGCAACAGCATGGAAGAAACCAGTCATTGTCAATTCTGTGAACTTCGAAAAAGCCTTTGACTGTATACATAGACCATCACTGTGGCACATCTTGGCAGAATACGGGATTCCTCCAAAATGTATTCACTCTTTAAGAGTCTGTATCAAGATAGTAAGTGCACAGTTCAGGTGAATTATGAGTATGTGCAAACAAATAAGGTAGAACCAAACCACGGAGGATATAACAACTTCCAACGTTAATGGTGAGCGCTTTCACAGTACAACAGACGGAATTATGAGTATGTGCAAACAAATAAGGTAGAACCAAACCACGGAGGATATAAAAACTTCCAACGTTAATGGTGAGCGCTTTCACAGTACAACAGACGGAATTATGAGTATGGTGCCTGGTTTGTGGGGGCCACTCATGTACGACAGGGATGCATACTGTCTTCCTTATTATTAGCAATAATTATTGATTGGGTCACGCAGAAAGCATTACATGGAAACTCATTGGGACTGGAATGAGTTGATGACACAAAGCTATGTGACTTGGACTTTACATAGCTCTTATTGGTACAAAATGGAGTGGAATGCAGACAATGACCACATCAGTGGAGAAACAGGGTTGGAAAGTAGGCCTCAAAATGAATCCTGACTAATGCAAAGTGTTGGTCAGCAAAACATGGAGTGACAAAAACATAATTGTAGCAGGATCAGTGTTAGATACAACAGAGAACTTCTGCTACCTGGGCAGTTTCATCTCTCATACAGGTAACTGCAAGAAGGAAGCTCTGGTTAGACTTGGAAAAGCATGTGCAGCATTCAATCGACTATCCAAAATCTGCAGATCAAAAACATTGCACTGTCCAGAAAGGTGAAGCTGTGCCAAACTATACCAAGCACTTGTACTATCTACTCTCCTATATGGTGCTGAGCTATGACCAATCAGCCATCGGAAAACTTGAGGCTGCTCATCATAAATGGTTAAGACAAATTTTGGGAATATCTTGGAAGGACAACATAAAAAAAATGAGTGTCACAGAAAGAACACAACAACGGAAACTTGAAAATATTATTATGGAAAGAAGGCTATGTTGGCATGGTCATGTTAACTGCATGGATACTAGCAGGATTCCTATAGAAGCTCTCAACTACTACTAGCTGGATACATGAGAAGACCAGGCAGACCTCGACAAAACTGGAAAGGATTTATAGCAAGATACCTCTTGTCACCTGAATATCACTTGGGAGGAAGGTAAAGAAGTGGCAGCTGATCGGACGCAGTGGAGTCAACTTGTGTTCCAATGCTTCATCGATACGGTGTGAACCGAAGACCAAATAACACTGTTTTTATATCTCATTTGATAAGCAAAAAACATTTTTCTTGTTTTTTTGTGTCCAACTAATACAATGCTTTTTGGGGCCAGTCAATCAAACCAAAGCTATAAGTTAGAACAGGAAGAGCAAATTGATTTATAGCTTTGACTTTAATATGTGCATTATAACAAAGGTCATTCTGAATTAAATAGGGTTACCCATTTTCAGGACTTGGGAATTACTGTTGACACTTGGCATCAGAATGTCCTTCAGTAAAGATGTTGACAGCATTTGTAGAGAAAGGTATAGGAGTTAATTGTGACATACTGTGATTTATGAAATTCAGATCCCCTGAAGTTAGTATCATGTTGTTCTGCAGTCTTAAGGGTTCCAAAACGTGGGCTGTTCTTCTTGTCTTATAGATGCCTCATAGGAGGTCTTATTACAGTGTTAAAGGAGCAAAGGGTGAGTTTGTGTTTGGACATCTGGATTTGAACAAGAGCCTGAGTCACAATAATGGACATTTAATTAGGACACTACATCAGAATCAAAAAGTTATTAACTGACTTAGAAGAGGGTAATCAAATATAAGAATCATTTACCCAAAAATATGTTTTCACTAAGACTCCATAAATGGACTCTTTTTTTTTAAATTTTGAAACACCTTTATCAAATTATCATGTAAGACACAGGCACACATACTTTAATAGAAAATAAAACAAACCATATTAACGTTTTTTGCATTTGCATCCATTATATGTCACACGTTTTCTTTCTCTCTAACAACTGTCTTTCAGTCCAATATTACATAAATTGCTCAATTCCTGCCTTTACATAAATTGCTCAATTCCTGCCTTCTCTTAGCCTCACTTTTCCTTCTTCTGAACTTTATTCTGCATATATTGCTCCCATAAATTTTGTTTATTTCTAAGAAATTTGCTCCTTTCTCTTTCAAAACATCCCTCTTCCAATTATTTTATCTCTTTTACAATATTCAGTACTTCAGATATAGTTGGTTTACAGTTTTATTTCCATTTCCTATTTTTTTTGCCAGCCAACAGAATTAAACTTAACAAGGCCTTAATATGTCTAGGGAATACAGATACTGTGTTCCATTTCAAAAGAATCATTTCCTTAGTTACAGACATTTGTTTTCTCAATATTTCTGACATTGCATTTTGTAGGGAATTTTTAAAATCTGCCAACTCATTATACTCCTAAAAACATATTCTCAGTTATCTTTTTTCTTCACAATCACAGTGCCAAAATTTATTGTTTACCTGAGGAAAAATTTTATGAAGTCTGGTTGGGGTATACAAATGCCTATGCAAACACTTTCAAGCAAAAATCCTAAACCTTCTGGACTCGGTTGCATACTGGGAGCCATACACATGTCCTCCCATTGTTTTCTTGCAAAGTGCTTTTCTAGTCTCACTTGATCTGTTTTAACTGATCGATTGTTAAAGTTATTATGCAATATTTTATATGCCCTCTTAATTATCTATTTTAAACATCAGCTTCTGCTCTAGATTTGACTAAAAACTTTATCAGCGCAGTTCTTTCACTTAAGATTCTCCTATCACTTTCTCTTTGCCTGCACTCTGATATTAGTCCCTGACAGGGAAGTCAGCAAGACTGTAGAGTTGAACTCAAGGAAAATTTGGATAACTTTTCCATAGTCACTTCTACCACATCATCTTTTAGGTGGAAATTATGGACTTTAACCTGAGCTGTGATTTTGATATGAGGCAGGGAAAGATGAACAGTAAAGTGCAATACAAACCGTAGTGAAAGGCAATAAATCTGAAATGGTACAAGTGAGGACACTAGTGAAGTGAATAACAGAAAGGACAAAGTAGTATAAGTGTAAATAAAATACAGTGAAGGAAAGATGAAATATTAGGAGTGTAAATAAAATACAGTGAAGGAAAGATGAAATATTAGGAGTGTAAATAAAATACAGTGAAGGAAAGATGAAATATTAGGAGTGTAAATAAAATACAGTGAAGGAAAGATGAAATATTAGGAGTGTAAATAAAATACAGTGAAGGAAAGATGAAATATTAGGAGTGTAAAAAAGATGGAAAATTGAAAAAAAGAGTGTGCAGGAAAGTATAGCAAGTGGTTCAGAATAAAAATGGAATTAGAAAATAAATATTATTAAGTATGAAAAGAGAGATTAAAGAAATGAGAAAGACATATAAGTCTATTACCAATTGTATTTAAGAGGAATCACAGTGGCAAGTGTGTAATGAGCTCCTCTGGGTGTGAACAACATTTCTAAAAATACATAAAACAGTACAGCTTCATATGCTGTAAGGTAATTTATTCCCCCAAATGAGCGATATAGAATGAACACGTGGCATAACGGTAATGATTATTGATTTCAGTAGTTGGAATGACAATGGCATGGATGATTTTTGAGTATAATGTATTTACTGAGGAACAGTTAGAGTGTAGCAGGCAGTATTTTGTGTACCAAAGACAGAAGAACAAATTATAAGTTAGTGAGAGCTGACTAGTGAAGCTCACTGGATACAAACAGTGCTGTATAGTAAACTTGTTAGTCTTATGATAAATAACGTTTAATTTAGTTGTGATTAAGGCAGACAGCTCCAACAATACATTACATTTAATAACTTGGGGAAAAGAATATATGTAGCTTAAGTTTACTTTTCTTGTGTGGCAGAATGCTTTTAGCATGATAAAGGGCAGCTGTTTTTATTTATTTATTTTTTTAATGAGGACATCAAATTTTAAGCCCTGGTCTTGTATTATTACAAGATAATTCATATTATTATTACTTTAGGTTCACTTCCATCAAATGGTTGTAGCTATAAGATTTTAGACCAATTAATATATTGCTGAGTTTGGGATAAATAACATGAATTTTAATAGAAAAAAATAGAATTAACCCTGAATCTTGTATCCAGTATTGCAGAATAGTGATTATATTTTAAGAGGATTAGCTGAAAGACGATAAAATGCCAGAATGATAAAAAATGGTTGAGTCTGCAATATAACAGATTAGAATAATTTTTATATGAAAGCAAATAAACAGCTGCTGTTTGTCATGCTAAAAGCATTCTGCCCCACAAAAAAAAAAATCTAAGCCTCCTATATTTTTTTTTCATATCCTTTCACAATTACAAAACGTGCAGTCCTCATGCACGGTGCACTTTTTTCACTAGTGGTTCCCTGCTTTTCATTACTGTTCTGTTTACTTTCATCCTGCGGTGCCTGATTTTTACTAGTAGTAACTCACCAGTTCCTTCCGTTTTCCTTTCCTTCTGTCCCAGCCTTCTCTTTTCTCCTTTTTTATACTTCATTCCAATGCCCAGAAATCCCACCGGCCCCCCTTTTGGTACTCGCCCCTTGGTTTCCAGTTTCTGGATATTATTCCCTTCACCTCTGTTGCCATTAGCCTTATTGCCTTCGTTTCTTTTCCTGCCACTCCCAGTATCCCACTTGCAAACCTCCCATGAGTTTTGTCCCTCTTTTCCATGCATCCCCTTCCACATTTACAGAGCCTCTGTTCAGATATCTTGTGCTCAAGTACACTCCCAAAACATACGTTTCACGCCTGCCTCTTCTGTCATGCATCTCTAGCATCTCAAGTGTATTTTCCTTTCCTCATTATATAATCTTTTTTGGTGAGACAGCATCTGTGCAACACCCTTAATATCTGATCTCCCACCACATGCATTTTCTGCAGCTTTGATTTTTATTTTGACCCTTTTTGGCCATTTGGCTTCCCTGGTTTCCCACTCTTCATCATTCTCCCATTCTTTCCTTATCTCTTTCTTTGTGGCTTCCTCCACGTCCCCCCTCAGACTGTCATAAATCATTCTGTGTTTAACTTTCCTCTGCTTTTCATGTTTTTCCCATTGCAGTCTCCTTTCCTTTCTTTCCTCGCCTTTCTTTTCCTAGGTTTCTGTTTCCTACCTCTTCTCAAACCACTTTTCTCTAAGTCTTGTATATGTCCACCGTTCATTTTGTGTTAACCCAAACTCCTCTATTAATTCCTGTAGGAATTTGAATACTGTTATGTCCCTCTGCCTCTTCTTTTATTAATTGCTGCTCTGCTCTGCTCTTACCCCCTTTTCCTTACATTTTTCTGCTGGTTTCTTCAATATGAAAGTGTCCCAACCCCCCTCCTCCCATATGTATCTTCCTTTCTCTTGTCCCCATTTCATGTTGTCCTACCTGTTTCATGCCTCTTCATTCGTTCTTCTCTATTTTCCCACCCCCGCATTTTCCCTCTGTCCTATTGCCTGTTTGTCTCCCCCCTGGTCTCTATCCATCTACATAGGTAGGTTATATGCTAAGACCTACATGGGTATGTGCAGGTGTCCCCAGACCTCTTTTGTTGTAATTTTTCTTAGCTTGTTCTCTGACAAACTTCTTCCTTTCACTTTCCCCATCTTCCCTTCAAACTACTTTTGTAATTTTATTAGTTTGGTCTTCATTATTTCCACATGGTCTATAACTGAAAGAACCTCGATACTGATCACAATGATTCTATGTAACTGTGAGTATCTTTTATTTCCCCCTCTTCAGTATCCCCTGGCATTTCTCCTTCCCTTCTCCAAATTCTTTTGTGTTGTATCATGTGCTACATGTACTCCCAGACATTTGGAATATTCACTGTCTGTACTCCCAGATATTTGGTGTATTCACTGTTTGTACTCCCAGATATTTGGTGTATTCACTGTCTGTACTCCACCACTGTCTTTTCTGGTTGCATCTAAGCACCAAGACCCTTTCAAACCTTACAAAACTGGTGCTACTTCCTCTATGGCTGTCTCAACATTATCTGACATAAACATGCAGTTATCTGCATGCATTAGGAAGCCTGACTACCTGTATACATTAGGAAGCCTGACCACCTGCATGCATTAGGAAGCCTGACTACCTGCATACATTAGGAAGCCTGACTACCTGCATACATTAGGAAGGCTGACTACCTGCATACATTAGGAAGGCTGATTACCTGCATGCATTAGGAAGCCTGACCACCTGCATACATTAGGAAGCCTGACTACCTGCATACATTAGGAAGTCTGACTACCTGCATACATTAGGAAGCCTGACTACCTGCACACATTAGGAAGCCTGACTACCTGCATACATTAGGAAGGCTGACTACCTGAATAGATTAGGAAGGCTGACTAACTGCATGCATTAGGAAGCCTGACTACCTGCATACATTAGGAAGGCTGGCTACCTGCATGCATTACGAAGCCTGACCACCTGCATACAATAGGAAGCCTGACTACCTGCATACATTAGGAAGCCTGACTACCTGCATGCATTAGGAAACCTGACTACCTGTATACATTCGGAAGCCTGACTACACTCCTGCTCTTCCTTTCAGATGTGCTAACCTCTTCACCATTTTAATTGCCAGCTCTTGTATGACTAGTGTTAAGAGCCCCGAGGGGAGAGGACACCCCTGTCTGGCCTACCTCACTACTTTTAGTACACTGGAAACTTCTCTATTTACTATCACTTCTAGTGCTGTCTCAGTTGTAAATTGCCTTTATCAATGCTATACACTTTTATTTCATTTGTCTTTCTTCTAATATCTCACAGAAAAATTTCTACTTGACTAAGTCAAGGACCTTTTGTTGGTCAAAAAGACCATCTTTGCTCATCTGTGATCATAAACTCAGCACCCACCAATTAATTCCAGCCCTTCTTCTCTTCATAAAACCATTCTGTCCCTCCTGTATTATTCTTGGGAGAATCTCACCCAGTCTCCATGCTAGCAGTTTTGCCATCATCTTGTTGAGCGAGTTTATTAAGGAAATCAGTCTGCAATCTTCTACTTCCATCCTGTCTACCCCCTCTTTTGGTATCACTACCACCCTGGCTGCTTTCATTGAGTCTGTTATTTCCATTGTTTCACTTATCCTTTTATACTCGTCCTTCTGAACTATCCATGCTACCTTTCTGACCCACCTGTAGAACTCCACCTAGTATTTATCTGGGTCCTCTCCCTTCCTGTCTTTCATTGTCATCACTGCCTCTTTAATCTCCGCATCCTGATTTTTGCGTTCAGTTTCTCTCTGTATATTCCTTCTTCCTGGAACCCCTGTCCTCTGTTTGCGAACACCCAATTGACTTCCTTTTCCTTCTCCCGTCCTGGTATATTTGTTTGTAGTATTCTCTAAGGGCTTCTCGAACCCTGCTGTCCTCCTCTACGATGTCACCCTCTGTTCTGCTAATGCTTGCTACCGCTTTCTCAACTTTTCTGTTTATATACTCCCTGGCTAGATGTTTCCCACCCCTCCCCAATTACCCACCAGTACCCCTCACAGTTCCATTGAAGTTGTTACCTTTCCTTCAAGTTTAGTTTTTTGTTATTTCTTCCAGTGTCCTTAGTGCTTCTCTGTCTATACCATGTTTCTACATTTCATTTGTATCCTGCTCGGGTCTCCTTCCAGGTTATCTCCTCCCCATCTATCTTCCTTTTCTACCCATCCTCTCTCACGATTTTTCCTCTATCTGCTGCTTTGATTCCATCCCTAACAGCATTTCCCCTCTTCTGTTTCATCTATAATATTCTCTCTTCCCCTGATTTCTCTATCAGTTTTTGTATTTATTGTTTCCTTTCCGGATCTTTCCACTTGTAGCTGCCCATCTCCATCCCAATACCTTCCCTTGTTTCCACTCTCTTATTGCCATCACTACTGCTGCTCCAGTGGGCATCTCTTCTGTATTTACATTTTCTCCACTATTTCTTTCTCAAGTATCCTGTCGAGTCTACTTGCTTGAATCAAGTAATTTCTGGTAAATGTATACTACTCCTTTTCAGGGCGTCTTTCTCTGTATATATCCTTCCACTCTCCTTCCTTCATGCTCATTTCTAAGTTTTTTTTCATCTTTATACTGTGCTCTCTTTTGACAAGCAGCTTGTCTTTCTTGAGATCTATTGTGAAATTGAAGTCTCCTCCAGTGATTTCTTCTCCATCCCTTTTTATCTGATTACATTCTTCAAAGAACCTCCTGTAAAAGTCCGCTGTATTCTTCGGGGCATACAAGTTCCTGACTGTTCATTTCCTTGACTTTATTCTTCCTTGCCAAAAGATCCATCTCCCATCTCCACCTTTCGACACCCTTTCAGTCACAAAATGTAATACCTTTATGAAAAGAGTGCCTCACCCCTCTTGCCACCTCTTGCTTTATTGTTTGTTTCTCCCTTGGGGCACTGTGGACTCATGATCCTCCCTCTTTTACCATCAGTGTGATTTTCTAGAGCGTATCACACTCCCCTGCATCCTACTCATTCTGCTATCTACCTTTTCCTTTTTGATCATATGTGAAGTCTCCATCCCAAATATTCCAGGATAGTACTCTGTCTGTGCTCATTCCCTTCCTTTTTCTCTGGTTTTACACCCCCTCCACCTTCACCACTGCCTTTGAAAAGCTCTCCCCTTCTGGATTGTTCTGCTGGGCTGGACCATTTGTCTTTTTGCCTACATTCATCCCTTCCCGTAGAGATGGATTTGTCAACCTCCAGCTGGCGATTACAATGCTTTGGGACTTGGTTTATTCACCTTGTCATTTTTTCCCCAGTTGTGTTTTTTACTTGTTTTCACGTCTCTATGATTGCCTCACATCTGTAGTTTGCTCCTGTTTATCTGCCCCCTTTCCTGTCATTAATGCTTCTTTCCTTTGACTTGGATGCTACGTTTGTGACAGTTTCATGCATTCCTTTTCACTCTGTCCTAATACCTTGTAGTCAGACCTAAGACCGCTCTTCCCATTATTATTTCCGTCTCTATTTCCCCCTCATTTTTCGTTAGGTATACCACAACAAGAGAAGGCTAACGTTTAAATGAATATATAAACATTACAAAATCTAGTGTATCCTAGAGAAGACCATGTAACAACAATCTGCCTCTTTGTAGCCCCTTCCTTCCCTCCTTCCCCAGAGCATTTCTGTTACTGTCGGAGTACAGTGCATTAAAAACATTCTTTCCTTAGTATATGCCCCATGTTCCTAGATCCCATTAGTCCATTTATTAGTCTCATTTAAAACCTTTTGTCCTGCCACTTCTATGACTTTAGACTCAATCTTTTAACAAGCATGCATGACCCAGTGCCTGTATATAATGCAGCTTACTGAGTATATCCATGCATGACCCAGTGTCTGCATAAGATGGAGTTTACAGAGTACATCCCGCATGACCCAGTGCCTGCGTACAATGGTGTTTACTGAGTACATCCACGCATGACCCAGTGTCTGCATAAGATGGAGTTTACAGAGTACATCCCGCATGACCCAGTGCCTGCGTACAATGGTGTTTACTGAGTACATCCACGCATGACCCAGTGTCTGCATAGGATGGAGTTTACTGAGTATATCCACGCATGACCCAGTGTCTGCGTACGATGGAGTTTACTGAGTATATCCACGCATGACCCAGTGTCTGCATAGGATGGAGTTTACTGAGTATATCCACGCATGACCCAGTGCCTGCGTACAATGGTGCTTACTGAGTACATCCATGCATGACCCAGTGCCTGCGTAAGATGGAGTTTGCTGAGTATATCCACGCATGACCCAGTGTCTGCATAGAATGGAGTTTACTGAGTACATCCACGCATGACCCAGTGCCTGCATACGATGGAGTTTACTGAGTATATCCACGCATGACCCAGTGCCTGCGTACGATGGAGTTTACTGAGTGCATCCACGCATGACCCAGTGTCTGCATAGGATGGACTTTACTGAGTACATCCCGCATGACTCAGTGCCTGCATACAATGGTGTTTACTGAGTACATCCACGCATGACCCAGTGTCTGTATAGGATGGAGTTTACTGAGTATATCCACGCATGACCCAGTGTCTGCATAGAATGGAGTTTACTGAGTACATCCACGCATGACCCAGTGCCTGCATACGATGGAGTTTACTGAGTACATCCACGCATGACCCAGTGCCTGCGTACGATGGAGTTTACTGAGTATATCCACGCATGACCCAGTGTCTGCATACGATGGAGTTTACTGAGTATATCCACGCATGACCCAGTGCCTGCGTATAATGGAGTTTGCTGAGTATATCCACGCATGACCCAGTGTCTGCATAGAATGGAGTTTACTGAGTACATCCACGCATGACCCAGTGTCTGCATACGATGGAGTTTACTGAGTATATCCACGCATGACCCAGTGCCTGTGTATGATGGAGTTTACTGAGTACATCCACGCATGACCCAGTGCCTGCATACGATGGAGTTTACTGAGTACATCCACGCATGACCCAGTGCCTGCATACGATGGAGTTTACTGAGTACATCCACGCATGACCCAGTGCCTGCATACGATGGAGTTTACTGAGTATATTCACGCATGACCCAGTGTCTGCATACGATGGAGTTTACTGAATATATCCACGCATGACCCAGTGTCTGCATAGGATGGAGTTTACTGAGTACATCCACGCATGACCCAGTGCCAGCATACGATGGAGTTTACTGAGTATATTCACGCATGACCCAGTGTCTGCATACGATGGAGTTTACTGAGTATATCCACGCATGACCCAGTGTCTGCATAGAATGGAGTTTACTGAGTACATCCACGCATGACCCAGTGCCTGTATATAATGCAGCTTACTGAGTATATCCACGCATGACCCAGTGCCTGCATACGATGGCGTTTACTGAGTATATCCATGCATGACCCAGTGCTTGCATATGATGGAGTTTACTGAGTACATCCACGCATGACCCAGTGCCTGCGTACGATGGAGTTTACTGAGTACATCCATGCATGACCTAGTGCCTGCGTATAATGGAGTTTACTGAGTACATCCAGGCATGACCCAGTGTCTGCATAGGATGCAGTTTACTGAGTATATCCATGCATGACCCAGTGTCTGCATACGATGGAGTTTACTGAGTATATCCACGCATGACCCAGTGTCTGCATAGGATGGAGTTTACTGAGTACATCCACGCATGACCCAGTGCCTGCATACGATGGAGTTTACTGAGTATATCCACGCATGACCCAGTGTCTGCATACGATGGAGTATACTGAGTATATTCACGCATGACCCAGTGTCTGCATACAATGGAGCTTACTGAGTATATCCACGCATGACCCAGTGTCTGCATAGGATGGAGTTTACTGAGTACATCCACGCATGACCCAGTGCCTGCATACGATGGAGTTTACTGAGTATATTCACGCATGACCCAGTGTCTGCATACGATGGAGTTTACTGAGTACATCCACGCATGACCCAGTGCCTGCATACGATGGAGTTTACTGAGTATATTCACGCATGACCCAGTGTCTGCATAGAATGGAGTTTACTGAGTACATCCACGCATGACCCAGTGCCTGTATATAATGCAGCTTACTGAGTATATCCACGCATGACCCAGTGCCTGCATACGATGGAGTTTACTGAGTATATCCATGCATGACCCAGTGCCTGCATACGATGGAGTTTACTGAGTACATCCATGCATGACCTAGTGCCTGCATATAATGGAGTTTACTGAGTACATCCAGGCATGACTCAGTGTCTGCATAGGATGCAGTTTACTGAGTACATCCACGCATGACTCAGTGCCTGCGTAAGATAGAGTTTGCTGAGTATATCCACGCATGACCCAGTGTCTGCATAGAATGGAGTTTACTGAGTACATCCACGCATGACCCAGTGCCTGCATACGATGGAGTTTACTGAGTACATCCACGCATGACCCAGTATCTGCATACAATGGAGTTTACTGAGTATATCCCCGCATGACCCAGTGTCTGCATAGGATGGAGTTTACTGAGTACATCCACGCATGACCCAGTGCTTGTATATAATGCAGTTTACTGAGTACATCCACGCATGACCCAGTGTCTGCATAGGATGGAGTTTACTGAGTACATCCATGCATGACCCAGTGCCTGCATACGATGGAGTTTACTGAGTACATCCACGCATGACCCAGTGTCTGCATAGGATGGAGTTTACTGAGTACATCCACGCATGACCCAGTGCTTGTATATAATGCAGTTTACTGAGTATATCCATGCATGACCCAGTGTCTGCATACGATGGAGTTTACTGAGTATATCCACGCATGACCCAGTTTCTGCATAGGATGGAGTTTACTGAGTATATTCACGCATGACCCAGTGTCTGCATAGGATGGTGTTTACTGAGTATATTCACGCATGACCCAGTGTCTGCATACGATGGAGTTTACTGAGTATATCCACACATGACCAAGTGTCTGCATACGATGGAGTTTACTGAGTACATCCATGCATGACCCAGTGCCTGCATAGGATGGAGTTTACTGAGTACATCCATGCATGACCCAGTGCCTGCGTACGATGGAGTTTACTGAGTACATCCACGCATGACCCAGTGCCTGCGTACAATGGAGTTTACTGAATACATTCACACATGACTCTGTGCCTGCATAGAGTGGAGTTTACTGAGTACATCCATGCATGATCCAGTGCCTGCATAGGATGGAGTTTACTGAGTATATCCATGCATGACCCAGTGCCTGCATACGATGGAGTTTACTGAGTACATCCATGCATGACCCAGTGTCTGCATAGGATGGAGCTTACTGAGTACATCCACGCATGACCCAGTGTCTGCATCAGATGGAGTTTACTGAGTATATCCACGCATGACCCAGTGCCTGCATATGATGGAGTATGCATGACCCAGTGCCTGTGTATGATGGAGTATGCATGACCCAGTGCCTGCGTATGATGGAGTATGCATGACCCAGTGCCTGCATGTGATCTAGATTACTGAGTACATCCACGCAAGACCCGGTGCCTGCATATGATGGAGTATGCATAACCCAGTGCCTGCGTATGATGGCGTATGCATGACCCAGTGCCTGCATGTGATGGAGATTACTGAGCACATCCACGCATGACCCGGTGCCTGCGTATGATGGAGTATGCATGACCCAGTGCCTGCATGTGATGGAGATTACTAAGTACATCGACACATGACCCAGTGCCTGCGTATGATGGAGTATGCATGACCCAGTGCCTGCGTATGATGGAGTATGCATGACCCAGTGCCTGCATGTGATCTAGATTACTGAGTACATCCACGCATGACCCAGTGCCTGCGTATGATGGAGTATGCATGACCCAGTGCCTGCATGTGATCTAGATTACTGAGTACATCCACGCATGACCCGATGCCTGCGTATGATGGAGTATGCATGACCCAGTGCCTGCATGTGATCTAGATTACTGAGTACATCCACGCATGACCCGGTGCCTGCATATGATGGAGTATGCATGACCCAGTGCCTGTGTATGATGGAGTATGCATGACCCAGTGCCTGTGTATGATGGAGTATGCATGACCCAGTGCCTGCGTATGATGGAGTATGCATGACCCAGTGCCTGCATGTGATCTAGAGTACTGAGTACATCCACGCATGACCCGGTGCCTGCGTATGATGGAGTATGCATGACCCAGTGCCTGCGTATGATGGAGTATGCATGACCCAGTGCCTGCATGTGATGGAGATTACTGGGTACATCCACGCATGACCCGGTGCCTGCGTATGATGGAGTATGCATGACCCAGTGCCTGCGTATGATGGAGTATGCATGACCCAGTGCCTGCATGTGATGGAGATTACTGAGTACATCCATGCATGACCCAGTGCCTGCGTATGATGGAGTATGCATGACCCAGTGCCTGCGTATGATGGAGTATGCATGACCCAGTGCCTGCATATGATGGAGTATGCATGACCCAGTGCCTGCGTATGATGGAGTATGCATGACCTAGTGCCTGCGTATGATGGCGTATGCATGACCCAGTGCCTGCGTATAATGGAGATTACTGAGTACATCCACTCATTATTTTCTCTTGCTCTGCCTTTCATTTATTCTCTCATCTCTCCTTGTAAGAGCAGGCAATCCAATTCTTGACAGCTTCCCTCCTCCTTTTTATCTTTTCTAGTCCAGTTTTCATAGGTTCATAGGTTCATAGGTAGGTACTAGGCTATTGGCCCTAGGGCCCATACAAGTCTAGCCAAAAAATATACCCTGGCTTTCGCCACCCAAGAAAATTATTTTCTTGTGCCCTTGTCAAGCAGAGCCACAGATGTGATCCCTGGGGTGAATTTCCTATCTCCCATCCAATCATCAAGATTTTTCTTGAAGAGTGCTAATGAGGAGCTCTGTTTGATATAGATAGGTAGTTTGCTCCAGAGTATGGGAAGTCTCTGGGACAGGAATCTATCCCTCCAGCATGTTCTGTTTATTGTGGTGACAAGGTTAAGGTCCCTAGAGCGTATAGCTCAGAGGGATTGGGATTTCTTTAAGTGGAGCATGTCCAACAGCTCTGGGTTTGACATAGCTTTGTATGTTAGGCAGAGATCGCCCCTGAGTAGGCGGTATGCGATGGAGTAAAGCTGTAGCTTTTTGAGACAGTCTGCATAGGGCATCTGTTTGAGGCCAGTAATCCTCTTTGTGAGGTATTTCTGTGGTCTTTCCAGTTGTTGCAGATGTCTTGTGAGGTACATACCAAAAGGGGCGTTGTACTCTATAATGGGTCTAATGAGTGATGAGTAGAGGGGAACAATGACCTCTTTTTTTCTGGATGAGAATCCTTTTGTGATGAGATGAGCCATGTAGAAGGATTTCCTGACCACTGTGGCGATGTGATTATCAAAGGAGAGACTACTGTCCACCTGTGTCCCAAGGTCTCATCACATTTTCGGCATTAAGTAGACTACCAGCTATGTGGTAGTTCATGGATACAGAGTTTTTACCAAAGGGGATGACGATACACTTTTTGGCATTCAGCTTCAGGCTATGGCTTTGACACCAGGTATCTGTCTCAGTGAGGCCCCTTTGTAGTTTGTCCACATCGTTAGGAGTTTCGATTATGGCTCCTAGTTTGCAGTCATCTGCAAACGTTGTTAATAAAGACCTTCTGTGTTGGCCTGCACTTCAGAGAAGTAGATACCAAACAGGAGAGGACCCAGGACTGAACTCTGTGCTACTCCACTTGTCACTGGTCTGATGTCGGATTTGGAATCCGCTACTTTCACAGTGTGGGTTCTGTCCGTGAGCCAGTTGGCAACCCATCTTGTGACATAGGGATTTATACCTAGTTTAGTGAGCTTATCTATAATTCCAGAGTGGGGGATGGTGTCAAAAGCCTTGGCGAGATCTAGATAAGCTGTGTGAACCATTTTACCCTCATCTATGGCTTTGGTGACTGCTTCAAAGAAGTCAATCAGGTTTAGGAGACATGATCTGCCTTTTACAAATCCAAACTGAGTAGGGTCCAGAGTTTGGAGATTACCAATGTCTTTGTTTATGAGTTCCATGATGATACGTTCCATGGCCTTGCAGACCAGGCTCGTCAGGCTAATGGGGCGGTAATTCCCGGGGTCCGTCGTGGTTCCCCCTTTGTGGAGTGGGATAACTGTTGCAGTGTGCCATTCAGTGGGTACAAAGCCTGAGGTGAGGCTATGATTGAACATGGTACTTAAGTAGGGTGCCAGTTCATTCTGTAGTTCATGTAGAATGCAGCCTGGGGATATTGTCAGGTCCCATGGATGCTGTGTTCTTGGCTTTGGAGAGTGTGTTTTTTACCTGTGCAGCCATGATTATAGGAACTTTGCATTCTTCCAGTATAGAGATGGGCCCTCTAGGGGGTGAGAGGGGGGTAAAGTTAGCACTGAACCTATCTGCTAGGATGTTGGCAATATCAGTTGGTTCTGTATATTTAGTGCCATTATGCTGTAACTCAGAGCAGATCTGAGTGTTCTCATTTAGATTCTTGACATAGCTATAGAATGCTTTGTGGTTGTCTTTAGAGTCAGTGGCAATTTTGTTTTTGTAACTAGCTTTGGAGAATTTTATGAGGGATCTCAGCTTCTTACTGAGGTTGACCAGGGAGTTCCTCCAGTCATGGGATTTTACTCTTTTTTGCAACAGTTTCTTTCTTCTGTTGTAGAGTTTGTTTATGGCAGAGGACCTTTCACTGTTCCATTTTGCTTTTATCCCCTCGACCACAGACCAGTCCAGCCTGCTCAGGCCCTCTGAGGTCCAGCAGTGGGTGTCTGAATCCCTGATGATTCAGTTGGAGTGTCTTCTTTGATGGATTTTTTTCTTTTTCTTGCATCAGTGTCCCTGTTTCTGCTCCAGTTGTTATCAGACTCCCCTCTTCTTCTGGATTTCTGCTTTAACCAAACTCTTGTTCTTCTTACTGTATCTTTTTTATGCACTGTCCTCATATTTCCTCTGTTTTCCATATTTTTTGTCCATTTCTGTCATGTGCTATGCTCAGGATCTTGCCTGCCCCACTTGTCTTGCCATGACTCTTTCTGCCTTTGCTTACTTCCTCTTTAGTTTTTTTCCCCTCACAGGTACTTCTTTGCTGGATTTTCTTAGTGACACTTGCAATTCTACTGCCTCTCTAGACCTTAGCATGTTTTTTTGCCAGTCTGTTTCTGGTGGAATATTTGCATTTATTTTTGTGTTGTTGCTCTAGCTTCTACTTTGCACAATCTCTGTAACAAAACCTAGACCTTCTCCCTCTGTGTGGAATTTGTGACTGTTTCCTTTCCATGTTACAGGTAAGGTAGCACCATGGCAGAGTAGGTAGTGTTGTCACCTCACAACAAGAGGTCCTCCATTTCACTTCTCATCTGGAGTGCCTTCTCTGCAGAGTCTGTATGTTCCCCCTGTGTTTGCTTGGGTTTTCTCCAGGTGCTCAGATTTCCTCCCACATTCCAAAGACATGTAGTAGGTAGGTGGATTGGACACACTAAATTGGTCACAGGTGTGTGTGTGTGTGCGTGTGTGTGTGTGTATGTTTGATATTAAAAAAGCAACACATCTGGGCTAGCCACCAGGCATTGAGAACATTGACTCTAAATGATTGCGACTGTTGAAGTGACACCTCAACCTCATGTTCAGAAATGGGAAAAAAGGATGGATGTAATGATTACAGTTAAGGTAGCAGGGTAGGTTATCCATGCAGGAATTCCCCAGGGCTTCTAGTGCCCCCATCAAGTCAGCCATCCCTTTTCTTACTATATTAGAATAATCCTCCACTAGCTTTATGACCATACTGTTAAAGGTATCAGTTCAAGTGTGGCTTGTCTCATAATTTCTGATTTAAGCTTATTGCTGTGCAGACATGCTAATATCTGTCTCTGCCGTTCTTCACTTACACCTCCAATTCCACCAACTCTGTAGATTCTTTCTGTTGTTGGTTCTTTTGATCTGGGTAAGTGAACTCTTGCTCCCGTCCATTTCCAACATTTCTGTAGCCAGGACATGCTCTGACACTCCTATTATCCTTTGTTATTTCTTCTGGATTTGTTTTCAAGGTTATCTAATGTTCCTGTCTGGCACTACAGCTTTTTTCTATTTCTGCCAGCCTTTAACTGTGCTCCTGTACCTCTGATCTCAAAGCTGCTCTCCTCTTCCGAGGTCTGGAGTACTTGTTTCAACTTATCTACTTCTCTTTGTTGACTGCCTTTTGCTTCCCTTGTTATCATCAGCATGTACCATTAGCTTTTGAACAGCTTACAAAGCTGTTTTCCTGTGAAGCAGCTTTAGATTTGCCAGCTGTTGCTTTGTCCTCTTATTTCTTTCACCTGCAACTGGTTCATCAATGACCTTTTTCCTGACCACTTGTCCAGAGCTCTGAGCCAAAGCAGCCATCTTGCTTGGGCTCTCTGGTGCCCTCTTTAGTTATTTATTTTTTTGTTTTATTACTTTTAGTGATCCATGGTGAAAAGAGACAGGGAACATTCTCTCACCTTTATGTTTCTGCTTACAGTAGTAGAATGACCTTCGGTGAACACCTCTGCTCAAGACTTGATTGCAAAAGTTGAGCTTATAGGCTTTTGTAGTAGCTGGGAAGCCACTTGAAGAAGTGAGGGAATGATTGGCTGGTCTTCTGAACCTAAATCATTGAGACCAATTAGATGATGGAAATAAAGCATTATCATGGGAACAGGTTTGGTGGCGATATGGTGTGCAGCAAGATCAGTTACTGACTTTAAAACATGTAATGATGGAAGTGAAAGACAGGACCTGATGAATTACAGGGACACCTAGGGGAACCGACTGAGCAGATGAAATAGAGTTATCCCACTTTATGGACTAGGCTCTGTTTGGTCGATAGTGATAGAACCAAACTATGTTTTGTTGGCTAATGCCTCTTTCTAGGCGACGGCTAAAGTGGCATGATCAATGGTACCAAAAGATTATGCATGTCCAGGGGTCCGAGCAGTCACTTGATTATTGTTATTGGGATTTGTAAGACCGTGATAGCAACAAAAAATGGAACCGTATCTGCTTGCCGACTTTGAAAAGAATGCTGACTGGGTAATAGTAGGTCTGGTTGAGGTAAGTAGGTCATACATTTCTTAGTTAAGACTTTTTTCTAACAATTTTAAATGAAAGGGAGAACAGCAATTGGTCAATGTTTTTTAACGATAACAGAAGACTCTCTCATGAAAAGGGAACCTGCTAATTTCTTTCCATATGATAAGCATATACCTCCCTTTAATGCACTCATTAAATATTGCAGTTATAAGCTGAATTCTGGAGGCAGTGACAGTTTATATGAATTTAAATAGAATTTCATTTGAAGAGGCAGAACCATGCAGCTTAAGGTATGTGTGAAGATGATATACGTAAGGGACCTTGAGTGGTTCAATGGTGGAAACTAATATTGTTTCTGTTAATGAACTAGTGTTTGAGGATACATGTACAGACTAGTAAGTGCTAAAAAAAAATCTTATTTAATTTATTATTTATTTTATTTCTGTTTCTTTACTGAGAACGTCTGACTGCTCAAATTAGCCATTTTCAGCACAGTTCCAGGGAGAAAAGGTCCAACAATGAAAGATATATATTTTTAATAATTTGTCAATGGATAATTAACAACTGGAATAACAAAAACATAAAGGAACAAATATAAACAAACAGTATACAGTTAAGCAAAATCAAAACTGATTGACAAAGTAATGTAATACTTAACCTGAGTGTAAACTGCAGACAATTTTCCACAGAAGATATATACAGAGATGATTATTCAAAGTACATAAAAGTCAAAGTATATTGCAGATTTTAAATATATTCGTCATAAGGTATATGTATACCATTTCTTGTGGGACGACAAGATATGTGCAATGTTAATTCTTGAGAAATTGTTAGTAGTAACATGTTACGTATTGGGCAGTTAAAGAAGAAGGCATTATTTACATGGCACTGTAGCACGTAGCACGTGATATGATGTAATTATCAGAAGTTACTGCAAGGAGCCACCTTTATGGATATACAGAAATATGGGCTTAATGGAGCAGTCTTAACTGAACTTCCCAACTGGTTTGTATAATGTCCGCTAGAATGTCATGGAGCTGTAAAAGGCTGAGAATATTAACAAGAAACCATAAGTAGAGGATGGTCATAAGAGGAATGAGAAATCATGGGTTAAGATTAGAAGTTAATCAGTGGAAGCACATTGGCAGAGCCAAGATTCTTGATGTTGTTGGGTTAGAAATGTCTAGAAGCTGGTGACACTACCAAGTTGTTTAAGTGACAGTGGCAGTACAAGTCATAGTTTAGATACATGGCCTGCAGTTTAAAGCAGTCCCTGCACTATTTCTGGTTTGGGTTACTACAAGTAGTATTTTGTCTTGGGAATGTAATATTTTGTTGTGCCAGTAATGTGATACTAATTGTTTTTAAAAGGCAGAGTACTTTAGTACTTTTCTCGTTTTTTTACTAAGTTTTGTATACATGGTAAGCTGAGAATGGTGATGGTGTCAGGGGGTGGAGGCCTGGTTATTTACTAAGTTTTGTACACATGGTAAGCTGAGAATGGTGATGGTGTCAGGGGGTGGAGGCCTGGTTAGATTTTTTTTTTTAGTGTTTTGCAATGATGCTCTACATTGGAGTGATTTGCAGCAAATTTGGATATTTTACTATAGCATTCTTCAAGTTTAGCTTTTTATAAAGATAGTATGTGTGTGAAGATAGGGCTCAGATACAGCTGTGTTGAGAGTACATATGTTTTGGCAATAGCTTCCCTTGACCTATTTGTTAGAAAAGATTTGCTTCTATTCAACATAATAGGTTTTTGTTTTTGACAACTATTTGGATGTGAAGATCAAATTTCTTATTTGTATCTACAAAGACACTAATCAGTTTAACGTTTGTGACTAAGTTTATGTTTTCTTGTGTTTCTGCATATGATGTAAAAGGGATTCTTACTTTGAGTAAATGTTTTTGAGAGAACAGGAGCATTTTACTTTTTTTGTGGGGGGGGGCAGCAGGAGTTGTGAGTTACTCAGCCATGTTTAAATGGATGAGGACTCTTGCTTCAGATTTTGTAGGTTGTTTACTTGATGGTGGAGCAGATGACAGTAGAGCCCTCTGCATATCGAATTAGGGTGGCATGTTTCACTATGGCACACCAACAGTGACTGGTAGTATGGAAGACTATTCGTTATATCACTTAACTGATTAATATTTATGCATTAAGTAACTATGGAACCAGGAGAAAGAGCTGTATGAGAGTTCATAACAGGAGAGTTTTTGCAACAATCTATGATAACTGACTATCAGATTTATTCATTATATTTATCTTTTGTTCACTGGGTCAGTCCCAAAAGGCTAGTAGCCTCTTTTCAGGGGACACCTGAGGTGGTATTTATACTACTAGGGGAAATTTGTCCAGGGCACCAGGGAACTTCCCCTACTTGTAATGTATATTGCACTCTTGTTGGTGGCATGTCCAACTTCCTGTTTCTGTTCCAGGCATATACGTGGCTTGGAGAAGTAGGAAGGAGCATGGCGAGTTTTTATGAGGAAGTTCATTTGGAAAGACAGAAGGAGAATGGCTGTATGGAGGTAGTTGAGCCATTACGAGAAAGGCTGGTAGTTGAAGGAGGTCAAGAAGAAACAGCGGAGAAGTTGTCCATATCAGTGGAGAAGGGAGATGTGAAAGGGGTGAACATAGAGAAAGTTGTCAAACCTGCACAGGACTCAGAGCATTTATTCCAGGAAAGATTGTTTGAGGGAGATGGCAAGACACAGCAAGGATGTATTATTACAACTCTCCAATCAGGAGGGTTATGGATGTTATTGAAAAGACTTGTTAAGCCAGAGTGAATTGGAGAGTGAGATGGCAGCTTCATGGGGTGAAATAACGGACAAGATACAAGAGGAAGGAAGGGAAAGAGGTAGAGACAAGGAAGAAAACAGAAGAAAGCAGAAGAAAAGAGAGAGACTTCAAATGAAAAGTTTGTGGTAAGGTTGAGCAACAAAGAAGAAAAAGAATTTAACAGGTTTGAGGTTTGGGACACAGTGGTTGCATCTCTTGGTATATCTCCAAAAGAGGTAAGAGATTTTATATACATTAATAAGGAGATATACTGTGACATTTTGTTTGAAACTATGCAATGAATGGAAAAATTCTTAGAGAAGTTTGAAAGCAAAAAAGGCTTTAATCCTTGGAACTCGTATGCAGTGCAAACATTTACTAGAGAGACAAAAAAAATAGATTCTTTATCCAATTTTGTACTGAAGTTGAAAAAGTGTTAAAATATTATTTAAAGACTGTATGTAGAGTAGTAATGGACATTACAAAAGATTATGATGGACTATGGGATGGGATTGTGGAGTGATTTTGAAAATGGAAAATAAAGAAATTATACATATTTCAAATGTGATAAATGAAGATGAAAATAGAGGCTACCTTAGATATAGAGGACAAACAAAAAAATGCGTTTTTGTGGAAAAGATCATTTAACTAGCAATTTTGATAAAAAGAAAATGTTTTATTTGTGGAAAGCTGGGGCATGAAGCTAAGAAATGTGATGTGCTTTGTAAGATGTGGGAAAACGGGGCATATATGGATGGATTGTGAGGAAAATATGGAAGTTAAAGAACAAGAGCAAATACAAGAATGTATAGTTTGCTATTAAAATTTTGGACAGCATTCACGTGAACTGGGATAGTCAAAAGGCTATTTTCCAGTTCAGAAAGGCCGAACCAAAAATGGTCGTCTCCAGAACAGTGAATGCTAGTGTGCATTCACTGTTGTGAGGTCAATGTTCTGTTTGGAGATCGCAATAGAGTGGGGAGTGGGAAATGTACCCATTTCCTCACTGTAGTTCATTGGTTCATAGGTGTGTACTAGGCTAATAGCCCTGGAGCCTTTACAAGCCTAGCCCATAGAAGTGCCCAGGCATCATGCTGCCCGATGTTAGCTCCCAGTGCCTCTATCAAGTAGAGCCACTGGAGTGATTCCCAGGTGAACTTTCTATTACCCATCTGCTCATCAAGATTCCTCTTGAAGAGGGACAGCAAGGTGCTCTGCTTGATGTGTATGGGAAGTCTATTCCAGAGCATGGGCAGTCTTTGGGTGAGGAACCTGTCCCTCCAGCATGTTCTGTTGATTGTGGTAATGAGGTTGAGGTCTCTGGAGCATGTGGTGTGGAGGGATTGGGATTTCTTTAGATGTTGCATTTCTAACAGAGCTGGGTCAGACATGGCTTTGTAAGTCAAGCAGAGATTGTCTCTAAGTAGGTGATATGAGACAGAGAATATCTGGAGTCTTTTGAGTCTGTCCATGTATGACATGTGTTTAATGCCTAGGATCTTCTTCGTGAGGTACTTCTGTGGCCTCTCCAACTATTGTAGGTGTCTAGTCAGGTACATGCCAAATGGAGCATCATACGCTATGACTGGTCTAATGAGAGAAGAGTAGAGAGAGACAATGACCTCTTTCTTCCTGGATGCAAAACCCTTGGTAAGGAGATGTGCCACATAGAAGGACTTTCTGTCCATAGTGACAATTTGGTAGTCGAAGGAGAGGTTGCTGTCAACCTGCATCCCCAGATCTCTTATAAACAGCTTTCAGTGTTCAGTGGGCTCCCATCAATGTGGTAATGTGTGGGAACCAAGTTTTTATCAAAGGGGATGTTGATGCATTTTTTGATGTCAAGCTTAAGGCCATGGTTTTGACACCAGTCATTTGTCTCAGTGAGGCCTTTTTGTAGGATATCTGCATAATTTGGGGAGTTAATAATGGCTCCCTGCTTGCACTCATCTGCAAACTTGTCCCTTTGTGTTGGCCTGGGGACTTCTGAGAAGTAGATGCCGAACAGGAGAGGACACAGGACCGATTCTGGGACTCCACTCGTGACTGGTCAGCAGTCTGACTTGGAGTTTGTTTTTTTCACACTGTGTGTTCTGTCTGTGAGCCAATTTGCAACCCACCTAGTGATATAGGGGTTGATGCCTAGTTTGGTGAGTTTATCAATAATTCCCAAGTGAGGAATGGTATCAAAGGCCATGACCAAATTGAGGTTAGGCTGTATGCACTGCCTTACCTTCATCCACAGCCCTGGTGACTGACTCAAAGAAGTCAGCAAGGTTGAGCAGGCATGTCTCCCTTTCACAAAACCAAACTGCATGGGGGTCTAGAGTTTGGAGATTTCCTATATCTTTGTTAATCATGTCCAGGATGATGCTCTCTATAGCTTTACATATTAGACTCATCAGGCTAATGGGGTGATAATTCCCAGTGTCTGTAGTCACTCCCCCTTTATGGAGAGGGATGAGTGTAGCAGTGCACCATTCAGTAGGGACAAAGCCTGAAGTGAAGCTGTGACTGAACAGGGCACACAGATGTGGTGCTAGTTTGCTTTGTAGTTCATGTAGACCACAGCCAGGGTTATTATCGGGTTCAATGGAAGCTGTATTCTTCGCCTTTGACAATGCAGCTTTAAATTGTACTGAAGTAATGCTGGGTGTTATCTCAGAGTTTGTATATATAATTAGCAGGGACTGTGGGGGGGGGGGTGCAGGGGGCATGCCCCCTGCAAAATGTTAGCTGGAAATGACTGGAAGGCAAGGTACACTGGGTAATTTCAATTATGTCAAATATGGACGTGTCAACATTGCCACTTTCATTATTTTGCAGAGAAAATGTTTTTATTTTCAGTGTTATTTTTAGAGTAAGTCATTACTCGACCAAATGTGTTTCAGAATATTGATAGTAATCCGAATGTAGAGCTAGAAATGTCGAAGAAGAGCAAGGCGAGCAGATTAACAATAAGAGAACAATAATAGATGAAAAAAATGAAAGTAATAAAGTGGAAGAACTGATACGAGAAACAAGTGAGGATGAAGATGTGAACTGGAGAGTGGTGAGAGGTAAAAAGAATTCCATATGGAAAAGAGTGACGATCATCAGAAAACAAAGTCTAAGAGTACAGTTGTGAAAGAAAGTAAAAACGGCAAAGGGTAATGAAGTAAAAGAAGGTAGCAACCTTTTACTTAAAGAAAGCTGAGTATCTTGGTTATAAATGTTAATAGTATAAAAATGTTTAGAGAAAATGGGTGTCTTAGAATGGTGTGCATTGCTAGAGATGCATGTAATTATACTAGAAACTATGAGAATATTATCAGAAGAAGAAAGGTTACAAATGGAAACATTTGAGGGTACAAATATTATTTGGAACATGGTAAAAGACACATGTTCAGGTATTGCAGTGTTACGCAATGAAACAACACAAGCTTTACATTGTACTATTGTAGAATTAGGCAGGATAATAGTAAGAGATATAAGATGGAAGAAAGAGAAATAATGTTCAAAAAAGTTAAATGATGTAGGAGTGAATATGAATGTAATATCAGTGGGAGATTTCAACTGTGATTTAAGAAAAAGAAGAAAAGTAGATAAGATACGTATCTTAGTTTTTATCATATCGTCATTCAAATGTATTGCATTCTGAAGAAGTTCTACCACCTGTAAAGAACGAAAGCTTAATTATCTGTTCTTAGACTGCGTATCTTTTATTTATTTAAATATTTAAATGTTTATCTGTTGTTGCAGCCGCTTTTCATTTTATTTATTTATTTTTTTATATTTAGAAGTTCAGAAAGTATAAGTATTATCTCTTCTATTTTTGCGGTTATATCACAATATATATATATATATATATATATATATATATATATATATATATATATGATGAAAATCACTGGACTTATAAAAGAAATGAGATAAAAATGGAAATTGACTGTTTTATAATATCTGATAGCGTAAAGGTAGTACAGGGAGGAATAAAGGAAACAGGATTTTTGGATTATTTAGCTATACATGGACAAAGTATTGAAGGGGTCATTGTGGGGAAATGGTATCATTTACTGCTTGTGCATACAAGGTTAAACTACCGAAAGGATCGATGTGGAGATAACTGATGGTCACATATGTGTGGGAGGAAGTTAAAATAAATTACTTTGTTTAATTGTTGCTATTTTTTTATTTTATTACATTCTGATAGCTGAGGTATATTCATTCAATAAAGGTGGCTTTAATTGTTGGATGCAGGGGTTGTCTATGGACAAAATGACTGACACTGTTGCCATTTGTTTAAAATAAGCATTTATTGTTTTGGCTTTTTTCACTTTTGTTAAACAGTCAGGCATCAGCACTGCACTAAGTAAGTAGCCATCTGTAGATGTTTGGACAGGGTGTGTGTGATGACAACTGATCACTGGCAGAGTAGTGCACTGAGTAGTGTTGTCCCATAACTGATCACTGGCAGAGTGCTGCACTGACTAGTATTGTCCTGTAACTGATGGCTGGCAGAGTGTTACATTGAGTAGTGTTGTCCCATAACTGATCACTGGCAGAGTGTTACAATTAGTAGTGTTGTCCCATAACTGATCACTGGCAGAGTGCTGCACTGACTAGTATTGTCCTGTAACTGATGGCTGGCAGAGTGTTACAATGAGTAGTGTTGTCCCATAACTGATCACTGGCAGAGTGCTGCACTGACTAGTATTGTCCTGTAACTGATCACTGGCAGAGTGCTGCACTGACTAGTATTGTCCTGTAACTGATGGCTGGCAGAGTGTTACATTGAGTACTGTTGTCCCATAACTGATCACTGGCAGAGTGTTACATTGAGTACTGTTGTCCCATAACTGATCACTGGCAGAGTGCTGCACTGACTAGTATTGTCCCATAACTGATCACTGGCAGAGTGCTGCACTGACTAGTATTGTCCCATAACTGATCACTGGCAGAGTGCTGCACTGACTAGTATTGTCCCATAACTGATCACTGGCAGAGTGCTGCACTGACTAGTATTGTCCTGTAACTGATGGCTGGCAGAGTATCACACTGAGTAGTGCTGTCCCATAACTGATCACTGGCAGAGTGTTACATTGAGTAGCGTTGTCATATGACAACACTCGATGTATACAAGTGCTTTGGTCTATCTTCCCAGATCCTCAGCAGTATAGTATATGCCTCTGGCCATTTGTTCTTTTACTTTTCATCCCAGTCTAACACCAGAGTGGTAGACTGAGATAAGTGTCTTTATCCAGGGGTAGGTGGGCACTATTCCCAGAAAGACTGACTATGTTTCCTTACTCATGATTTTTTGTTCAGGCCATCATCATTAAGTCAAATGTTAATTAAAAAATCTAATATGCACCTTGGTGTGTCTACAACTTCATGACTTCTGGGGTCCTAGCAGACCCCCATCTTAATTCAGTTACTTTCTCCAAACATATTACAGTGGAGCCTTGGCCGGTTACAGTATGTTATAAGCATGGGGTGGGTAGTAAAAAGTAAGAGAAAGTATGAAAAAGCAAGAAAGAAATAATCTGTATGAGGCCAGCATGAGGGGAAATCAGAGGAGGGTGCTGGAGGAGTGCAGGGGAGACTTGTGGATAACAGGGGCACCCATGAAGTGTTGATTATGACATACCATCTAAGGTGTATATAGTCAGTAAAGAGACTATAATGAGTGAGTTTGTACTGAAGCAGTCTGTGGATGAAAGTGAACAACCACAGGAGGAGGGATCATTTAGAATAAAAAAAAAACAGAAAGGGTGGTATGGATTAAAAAAAATCCAGTGGTGCATTTATCATCTATGTATTTATTTTGGGTAATAAGAGTGGTAAAAGAAAGACAAAAAGAAATGATAGGTAAGATGCTATATGATAAATATAAAAATGGATGGGATGGAAGAAAAGAAATGGTAACCGTTACTGATCTGCTGTAATACAGCCCCACCCCCACTGTATTTGGCTCCACTCATTCAGTTAATTCCTAAAGCCCCCTCTGCTTTGCTTTGAAAGGCAAGATGTGAAATAGAAGAAAATGTTATATTACCAAAATGTATGACATTTGCAGATGATTTAGTTCTAATAACAATAACCAATGAATGGATAAGTAAGGCTATAACAAGGAGTGAAATGCTGTTAAAAAGTGGTCAGCTGTTCACATGAAGTGTAAGGAATTTGTTGAAATAAAAGTAAATAAAATATATTTCAGAAGAAATTAAATGAAGATTTGGGAAGTGACATTTACTGTGTATGATATGTAATAAGTCAATGAAGAGATATACTGGAACAAATAAAACAATTGTTAGCCTGGTGGAAACGTTTTTATTTATCATTTCAGAAAAAGGCATATATACTAAATACTTAGGAAAAACAGCATATTTAGGGTAAATATGATGTTCTAAGTGAGTTTTTCAGTTTCATTTAAGGCTCAGGACTGAACCGAGTAAGAGAAGGGAAAACTTAGAATAAAACAAACAAAACCCCAGAAAAGTTGTTTTGAATTAAAAAAGAAAAATTCAGTGGTGCATTTAGCATCTATGTGATTATTTTGGGTAATAAGAAAAGTAAAGAAAGGAGGCATGGCCAACATGCCAGTCTGATAGCAGCAGAAATCCATAGCTCTGCTTAGATTTTAATATCTTGACAGGAAATATACTTTAATTTTTAGAAAAATCTAACTAAAAGTATACTAAAAGTTAGATTAACATAGACTCTTTATTATTTTCTAAAAATTAATACATAGTCAAAAGATTTGTTTAATTTTTCCTGTCAAGAAGTTTTCTACTGGAGATCTCAAGATAAGCAACTCGAAGAACCCACACCAGGAGAGTGCAGTGAAGAAAGAACTACATCTTATAATAACAAACATCCAAGAACTGTCACTAAAACATGAGCAACGTGAAGAACCCACACCAGGAGAGTGCAGTGAAGAAAGAACTACATCTTATAATAACAAACATCCAAGAACTGTCACTAAAGCATGAGCAACGTGAAGAACCCACACCAGGAGAGTGCAGTGAAGAAAGAACTACATCTTATAATGACAAACATCCAAGAACTGTCACTAAAGCATGAGCAACGTGAAGAACCCACACCAGGAGAGTGCAGTGAAGAAAGAACTACATCTTATAATAACAAACATCCAAGAACTGTCACTAAAACATGAGCAACGTGAAGAACCCACACCAGGAGAGTGCAGTGAAGAAAGAACTACATCTTATAATAACAAACATCCAAGAACTGTCACTAAAAACATGAGCAACGTGAAGAACCCACACCAGGAGAGTGCAGTGAAGAAAGAACTACATCTTATAATGACAAACATCCAAGAACTGTCACTAAAGCATGAGCAACGTGAAGAACCCACACCAGGAGAGTGCAGTGAAGAAAGAACTACATCTTATAATAACAAACATCCAAGAACTGTCACTAAAACATGAGCAACGTGAAGAACCCACACCAGGAGAGTGCAGTGAAGAAAGAACTACATCTTATAATGACAAACATCCAAGAACTGTCACTAAAGCATGAGCAACGTGAAGAACCCACACCAGGAGAGTGCAGTGAAGAAAGAACTACATCTTATAATAACAAACATCCAAGAACTGTCACTAAAGCATGAGCAACGTGAAGAACCCACACCAGGAGAGTGCAGTGAAGAAAGAACTACATCTTATAATGACAAACATCCAAGAACTGTCACTAAAGCATGAGCAACGTGAAGAACCCACACCAGGAGAGTGCAGTGAAGAAAGAACTACATCTTATAATAACAAACATCCAAGAACTGTCACTAAAGCATGAGCAACGTGAAGAACCCACACCAGGAGAGTGCAGTGAAGAAAGAACTACATCTTATAATAACAAACATCCAAGAACTGTCACTAAAACATGAGCAACGTGAAGAACCCACACCAGGAGAGTGCAGTGAAGAAAGAACTACATCTTATAATAACAAACATCCAAGAACTGTCACTAAAACATGAGCAACGTGAAGAACCCACACCAGGAGAGTGCAGTGAAGAAAGAACTACATCTTATAATAACAAACATCCAAGAACTGTCACTAAAACATGAGCAACGTGAAGAACCCACACCAGGAGAGTGCAGTGAAGAAAGAACTACATCTTATAATAACAAACATCCAAGAACTGTCACTAAAAACATGAGCAACGTGAAGAACCCACACCAGGAGAGTGCAGTGAAGAAAGAACTACATCTTATAATAACAAACATCCAAGAACTGTCACTAAAACATGAGCAACGTGAAGAACCCACACCAGGAGAGTGCAGTGAAGAAAGAACTACATCTTATAATAACAAACATCCAAGAACTGTCACTAAAACATGAGCAACGTGAAGAACCCACACCAGGAGAGTGCAGTGAAGAAAGAACTACATCTTATAATAACAAACATCCAAGAACTGTCACTAAAAACATGAGCAACGTGAAGAACCCACACCAGGAGAGTGCAGTGAAGAAAGAACTACATCTTATAATAACAAACATCCAAGAACTGTCACTAAAAGCATGAGCAACATGAAGAACCCACACCAGGAGAGTGCAGTGAAGAAAGAACTACATCTTATAATAACAAACATCCAAGAACTGTCACTAAAGCATGAGCAACGTGAAGAACCCACACCAGGAGAGTGCAGTGAAGAAAGAACTACATCTTATAATAACAAACATCCAAGAACTGTCACTAAAACATGAGCAACGTGAAGAACCCACACCAGGAGAGTGCAGTGAAGAAAGAACTACATCTTATAATAACAAACATCCAAGAACTGTCACTAAAGCATGAGCAACGTGAAGAACCCACACCAGGAGAGTGCAGTGAAGAAAGAACTACATCTTATAATAACAAACATCCAAGAACTGTCACTAAAGCATGAGCAACGTGAAGAACCCACACCAGGAGAGTGCAGTGAAGAAAGAACTACATCTTATAATAACAAACATCCAAGAACTGTCACTAAAGCATGAGCAACGTGAAGAACCCACACCAGGAGAGTGCAGTGAAGAAAGAACTACATCTTATAATAACAAACATCCAAGAACTGTCACTAAAGCATGAGCAACGTGAAGAACCCACACCAGGAGAGTGCAGTGAAGAAAGAACTACATCTTATAATAACAAACATCCAAGAACTGTCACTAAAACATGAGCAACATGAAGAACCCACACCAGGAGAGTGCAGTGAAGAAAGAACTACATCTTATAATAACAAACATCCAAGAACTGTCACTAAAACATGAGCAACGTGAAGAACCCACACCAGGAGAGTGCAGTGAAGAAAGAACTACATCTTATAATAACAAACATCCAAGAACTGTCACTAAAAGCATGAGCAACGTGAAGAACCCACACCAGGAGAGTGCAGTGAAGAAAGAACTACATCTTATAATGACAAACATCCAAGAACTGTCACTAAAGCATGAGCAACGTGAAGAACCCACACCAGGAGAGTGCAGTGAAGAAAGAACTACATCTTATAATAACAAACATCCAAGAACTGTCACTAAAAGCATGAGCAACGTGAAGAACCCACACCAGGAGAGTGCAGTGAAGAAAGAACTACATCTTATAATAACAAACATCCAAGAACTGTCACTAAAACATGAGCAACGTGAAGAACCCACACCAGGAGAGTGCAGTGAAGAAAGAACTACATCTTATAATAACAAACATCCAAGAACTGTCACTAAAAACATGAGCAACGTGAAGAACCCACACCAGGAGAGTGCAGTGAAGAAAGAACTACATCTTATAATAACAAACATCCAAGAACTGTCACTAAAACATGAGCAACATGAAGAACCCACACCAGGAGAGTGCAGTGAAGAAAGAACTACATCTTATAATAACAAACATCCAAGAACTGTCACTAAAACATGAGCAACGTGAAGAACCCACACCAGGAGAGTGCAGTGAAGAAAGAACTACATCTTATAATAACAAACATCCAAGAACTGTCACTAAAACATGAGCAACGTGAAGAACCCACACCAGGAGAGTGCAGTGAAGAAAGAACTACATCTTATAATAACAAACATCCAAGAACTGTCACTAAAAACATGAGCAACGTGAAGAACCCACACCAGGAGAGTGCAGTGAAGAAAGAACTACATCTTATAATAACAAACATCCAAGAACTGTCACTAAAGCATGAGCAACGTGAAGAACCCACACCAGGAGAGTGCAGTGAAGAAAGAACTACATCTTATAATAACAAACATCCAAGAACTGTCACTAAAACATGAGCAACGTGAAGAACCCACACCAGGAGAGTGCAGTGAAGAAAGAACTACATCTTATAATGACAAACATCCAAGAACTGTCACTAAAGCATGAGCAATGTGAAGAACCCACACCAGGAGAGTGCAGTGAAGAAAGAACTACATCTTATAATGACAAACATCCAAGAACTGTCACTAAAGCATGAGCAACGTGAAGAACCCACACCAGGAGAGTGCAGTGAAGAAAGAACTACATCTTATAATAACAAACATCCAAGAACTGTCACTAAAAACATGAGCAACGTGAAGAACCCACACCAGGAGAGTGCAGTGAAGAAAGAACTACATCTTATAATAACAAACATCCAAGAACTGTCACTAAAACATGAGCAACGTGAAGAACCCACACCAGGAGAGTGCAGTGAAGAAAGAACTACATCTTATAATAACAAACATCCAAGAACTGTCACTAAAAACATGAGCAACGTGAAGAACCCACACCAGGAGAGTGCAGTGAAGAAAGAACTACATCTTATAATAACAAACATCCAAGAACTGTCACTAAAAACATGAGCAACGTGAAGAACCCACACCAGGAGAGTGCAGTGAAGAAAGAACTACATCTTATAATAACAAACATCCAAGAACTGTCACTAAAAACATGAGCAACGTGAAGAACCCACACCAGGAGAGTGCAGTGAAGAAAGAACTACATCTTATAATAACAAACATCCAAGAACTGTCACTAAAACATGAGCAACGTGAAGAACCCACACCAGGAGAGTGCAGTGAAGAAAGAACTACATCTTATAATAACAAACATCCAAGAACTGTCACTAAAACATGAGCAACGTGAAGAACCCACACCAGGAGAGTGCAGTGAAGAAAGAACTACATCTTATAATAACAAACATCCAAGAACTGGCACTAAAAGCATGAGCAACGTGAAGAACCCACACCAGGAGAGTGCAGTGAAGAAAGAACTACATCTTATAATAACAAACATCCAAGAACTGTCACTAAAGCATGAGCAACGTGAAGAACCCACACCAGGAGAGTGCAGTGAAGAAAGAACTACATCTTATAATAACAAACATCCAAGAACTGTCACTAAAGCATGAGCAACGTGAAGAACCCACACCAGGAGAGTGCAGTGAAGAAAGAACTACATCTTATAATAACAAACATCCAAGAACTGTCACTAAAGCATGAGCAACGTGAAGAACCCACACCAGGAGAGTGCAGTGAAGAAAGAACTACATCTTATAATAACAAACATCCAAGAACTGTCACTAAAACATGAGCAACGTGAAGAACCCACACCAGGAGAGTGCAGTGAAGAAAGAACTACATCTTATAATAACAAACATCCAAGAACTGTCACTAAAACATGAGCAACGTGAAGAACCCACACCAGGAGAGTGCAGTGAAGAAAGAACTACATCTTATAATAACAAACATCCAAGAACTGTCACTAAAGCATGAGCAACGTGAAGAACCCACACCAGGAGAGTGCAGTGAAGAAAGAACTACATCTTATAATAACAAACATCCAAGAACTGTCACTAAAACATGAGCAACGTGAAGAACCCACACCAGGAGAGTGCAGTGAAGAAAGAACTACATCTTATAATAACAAACATCCAAGAACTGTCACTAAAACATGAGCAACGTGAAGAACCCACACCAGGAGAGTGCAGTGAAGAAAGAACTACATCTTATAATAACAAACATCCAAGAACTGTCACTAAAACATGAGCAACGTGAAGAACCCACACCAGGAGAGTGCAGTGAAGAAAGAACTACATCTTATAATAACAAACATCCAAGAACTGTCACTAAAACATGAGCAACGTGAAGAACCCACACCAGGAGAGTGCAGTGAAGAAAGAACTACATCTTATAATAACAAACATCCAAGAACTGTCACTAAAGCATGAGCAACGTGAAGAACCCACACCAGGAGAGTGCAGTGAAGAAAGAACTACATCTTATAATAACAAACATCCAAGAACTGTCACTAAAACATGAGCAACGTGAAGAACCCACACCAGGAGAGTGCAGTGAAGAAAGAACTACATCTTATAATAACAAACATCCAAGAACTGTCACTAAAACATGAGCAACGTGAAGAACCCACACCAGGAGAGTGCAGTGAAGAAAGAACTACATCTTATAATAACAAACATCCAAGAACTGTCACTAAAAACATGAGCAACGTGAAGAACCCACACCAGGAGAGTGCAGTGAAGAAAGAACTACATCTTATAATAACAAACATCCAAGAACTGTCACTAAAAACATGAGCAACGTGAAGAACCCACACCAGGAGAGTGCAGTGAAGAAAGAACTACATCTTATAATAACAAACATCCAAGAACTGTCACTAAAACATGAGCAACGTGAAGAACCCACACCAGGAGAGTGCAGTGAAGAAAGAACTACATCTTATAATAACAAACATCCAAGAACTGTCACTAAAAACATGAGCAACGTGAAGAACCCACACCAGGAGAGTGCAGTGAAGAAAGAACTACATCTTATAATAACAAACATCCAAGAACTGTCACTAAAACATGAGCAACGTGAAGAACCCACACCAGGAGAGTGCAGTGAAGAAAGAACTACATCTTATAATAACAAACATCCAAGAACTGTCACTAAAACATGAGCAACGTGAAGAACCCACACCAGGAGAGTGCAGTGAAGAAAGAACTACATCTTATAATAACAAACATCCAAGAACTGTCACTAAAACATGAGCAACGTGAAGAACCCACACCAGGAGAGTGCAGTGAAGAAAGAACTACATCTTATAATAACAAACATCCAAGAACTGTCACTAAAAACATGAGCAACGTGAAGAACCCACACCAGGAGAGTGCAGTGAAGAAAGAACTACATCTTATAATAACAAACATCCAAGAACTGTCACTAAAACATGAGCAACGTGAAGAACCCACACCAGGAGAGTGCAGTGAAGAAAGAACTACATCTTATAATAACAAACATCCAAGAACTGTCACTAAAAAGCATGAGCAACGTGAAGAACCCACACCAGGAGAGTGCAGTGAAGAAAGAACTACATCTTATAATAACAAACATCCAAGAACTGTCACTAAAGCATGAGCAACGTGAAGAACCCACACCAGGAGAGTGCAGTGAAGAAAGAACTACATCTTATAATAACAAACATCCAAGAACTGTCACTAAAGCATGAGCAACGTGAAGAACCCACACCAGGAGAGTGCAGTGAAGAAAGAACTACATCTTATAATAACAAACATCCAAGAACTGTCACTAAAGCATGAGCAACGTGAAGAACCCACACCAGGAGAGTGCAGTGAAGAAAGAACTACATCTTATAATAACAAACATCCAAGAACTGTCACTAAAGCATGAGCAACGTGAAGAACCCACACCAGGAGAGTGCAGTGAAGAAAGAACTACATCTTATAATAACAAACATCCAAGAACTGTCACTAAAGCATGAGCAACGTGAAGAACCCACACCAGGAGAGTGCAGTGAAGAAAGAACTACATCTTATAATAACAAACATCCAAGAACTGTCACTAAAACATGAGCAACGTGAAGAACCCACACCAGGAGAGTGCAGTGAAGAAAGAACTACATCTTATAATAACAAACATCCAAGAACTGTCACTAAAACATGAGCAACGTGAAGAACCCACACCAGGAGAGTGCAGTGAAGAAAGAACTACATCTTATAATAACAAACATCCAAGAACTGTCACTAAAAACATGAGCAACGTGAAGAACCCACACCAGGAGAGTGCAGTGAAGAAAGAACTACATCTTATAATAACAAACATCCAAGAACTGTCACTAAAAACATGAGCAACGTGAAGAACCCACACCAGGAGAGTGCAGTGAAGAAAGAACTACATCTTATAATAACAAACATCCAAGAACTGTCACTAAAACATGAGCAACGTGAAGAACCCACACCAGGAGAGTGCAGTGAAGAAAGAACTACATCTTATAATAACAAACATCCAAGAACTGTCACTAAAGCATGAGCAACGTGAAGAACCCACACCAGGAGAGTGCAGTGAAGAAAGAACTACATCTTATAATAACAAACATCCAAGAACTGTCACTAAAAACATGAGCAACGTGAAGAACCCACACCAGGAGAGTGCAGTGAAGAAAGAACTACATCTTATAATAACAAACATCCAAGAACTGTCACTAAAAACATGAGCAACGTGAAGAACCCACACCAGGAGAGTGCAGTGAAGAAAGAACTACATCTTATAATAACAAACATCCAAGAACTGTCACTAAAACATGAGCAACGTGAAGAACCCACACCAGGAGAGTGCAGTGAAGAAAGAACTACATCTTATAATAACAAACATCCAAGAACTGTCACTAAAACATGAGCAACGTGAAGAACCCACACCAGGAGAGTGCAGTGAAGAAAGAACTACATCTTATAATAACAAACATCCAAGAACTGTCACTAAAACATGAGCAACGTGAAGAACCCACACCAGGAGAGTGCAGTGAAGAAAGAACTACATCTTATAATAACAAACATCCAAGAACTGTCACTAAAACATGAGCAACGTGAAGAACCCACACCAGGAGAGTGCAGTGAAGAAAGAACTACATCTTATAATAACAAACATCCAAGAACTGTCACTAAAAACATGAGCAACGTGAAGAACCCACACCAGGAGAGTGCAGTGAAGAAAGAACTACATCTTATAATAACAAACATCCAAGAACTGTCACTAAAACATGAGCAACGTGAAGAACCCACACCAGGAGAGTGCAGTGAAGAAAGAACTACATCTTATAATAACAAACATCCAAGAACTGTCACTAAAGCATGAGCAACGTGAAGAACCCACACCAGGAGAGTGCAGTGAAGAAAGAACTACATCTTATAATAACAAACATCCAAGAACTGTCACTAAAGCATGAGCAACGTGAAGAACCCACACCAGGAGAGTGCAGTGAAGAAAGAACTACATCTTATAATAACAAACATCCAAGAACTGTCACTAAAGCATGAGCAACGTGAAGAACCCACACCAGGAGAGTGCAGTGAAGAAAGAACTACATCTTATAATAACAAACATCCAAGAACTGTCACTAAAGCATGAGCAACGTGAAGAACCCACACCAGGAGAGTGCAGTGAAGAAAGAACTACATCTTATAATAACAAACATCCAAGAACTGTCACTAAAAACATGAGCAACGTGAAGAACCCACACCAGGAGAGTGCAGTGAAGAAAGAACTACATCTTATAATAACAAACATCCAAGAACTGTCAGTAAAACATGAGCAACGTGAAGAACCCACACCAGGAGAGTGCAGTGAAGAAAGAACTACATCTTATAATAACAAACATCCAAGAACTGTCACTAAAACATGAGCAACGTGAAGAACCCACACCAGGAGAGTGCAGTGAAGAAAGAACTACATCTTATAATAACAAACATCCAAGAACTGTCACTAAAGCATGAGCAACGTGAAGAACCCACACCAGGAGAGTGCAGTGAAGAAAGAACTACATCTTATAATAACAAACATCCAAGAACTGTCACTAAAACATGAGCAACGTGAAGAACCCACACCAGGAGAGTGCAGTGAAGAAAGAACTACATCTTATAATAACAAACATCCAAGAACTGTCACTAAAAACATGAGCAACGTGAAGAACCCACACCAGGAGAGTGCAGTGAAGAAAGAACTACATCTTATAATAACAAACATCCAAGAACTGTCACTAAAACATGAGCAACGTGAAGAACCCACACCAGGAGAGTGCAGTGAAGAAAGAACTACATCTTATAATAACAAACATCCAAGAACTGTCACTAAAGCATGAGCAACGTGAAGAACCCACACCAGGAGAGTGCAGTGAAGAAAGAACTACATCTTATAATAACAAACATCCAAGAACTGTCACTAAAACATGAGCAACGTGAAGAACCCACACCAGGAGAGTGCAGTGAAGAAAGAACTACATCTTATAATAACAAACATCCAAGAACTGTCACTAAAGCATGAGCAACGTGAAGAACCCACACCAGGAGAGTGCAGTGAAGAAAGAACTACATCTTATAATAACAAACATCCAAGAACTGTCACTAAAACATGAGCAACGTGAAGAACCCACACCAGGAGAGTGCAGTGAAGAAAGAACTACATCTTATAATAACAAACATCCAAGAACTGTCACTAAAGCATGAGCAACGTGAAGAACCCACACCAGGAGAGTGCAGTGAAGAAAGAACTACATCTTATAATGACAAACATCCAAGAACTGTCACTAAAGCATGAGCAACGTGAAGAACCCACACCAGGAGAGTGCAGTGAAGAAAGAACTACATCTTATAATAACAAACATCCAAGAACTGTCACTAAAGCATGAGCAACGTGAAGAACCCACACCAGGAGAGTGCAGTGAAGAAAGAACTACATCTTATAATAACAAACATCCAAGAACTGTCACTAAAGCATGAGCAACGTGAAGAACCCACACCAGGAGAGTGCAGTGAAGAAAGAACTACATCTTATAATAACAAACATCCAAGAACTGTCACTAAAACATGAGCAACGTGAAGAACCCACACCAGGAGAGTGCAGTGAAGAAAGAACTACATCTTATAATAACAAACATCCAAGAACTGTCACTAAAACATGAGCAACGTGAAGAACCCACACCAGGAGAGTGCAGTGAAGAAAGAACTACATCTTATAATAACAAACATCCAAGAACTGTCACTAAAACATGAGCAACGTGAAGAACCCACACCAGGAGAGTGCAGTGAAGAAAGAACTACATCTTATAATAACAAACATCCAAGAACTGTCACTAAAGCATGAGCAACGTGAAGAACCCACACCAGGAGAGTGCAGTGAAGAAAGAACTACATCTTATAATAACAAACATCCAAGAACTGTCACTAAAGCATGAGCAACGTGAAGAACCCACACCAGGAGAGTGCAGTGAAGAAAGAACTACATCTTATAATAACAAACATCCAAGAACTGTCACTAAAAACATGAGCAACGTGAAGAACCCACACCAGGAGAGTGCAGTGAAGAAAGAACTACATCTTATAATGACAAACATCCAAGAACTGTCACTAAAGCATGAGCAACGTGAAGAACCCACACCAGGAGAGTGCAGTGAAGAAAGAACTACATCTTATAATAACAAACATCCAAGAACTGTCACTAAAGCATGAGCAACGTGAAGAACCCACACCAGGAGAGTGCAGTGAAGAAAGAACTACATCTTATAATAACAAACATCCAAGAACTGTCACTAAAACATGAGCAACGTGAAGAACCCACACCAGGAGAGTGCAGTGAAGAAAGAACTACATCTTATAATAACAAACATCCAAGAACTGTCACTAAAACATGAGCAACGTGAAGAACCCACACCAGGAGAGTGCAGTGAAGAAAGAACTACATCTTATAATAACAAACATCCAAGAACTGTCACTAAAAACATGAGCAACGTGAAGAACCCACACCAGGAGAGTGCAGTGAAGAAAGAACTACATCTTATAATAACAAACATCCAAGAACTGTCACTAAAAACATGAGCAACGTGAAGAACCCACACCAGGAGAGTGCAGTGAAGAAAGAACTACATCTTATAATAACAAACATCCAAGAACTGTCACTAAAGCATGAGCAACGTGAAGAACCCACACCAGGAGAGTGCAGTGAAGAAAGAACTACATCTTATAATAACAAACATCCAAGAACTGTCACTAAAACATGAGCAACGTGAAGAACCCACACCAGGAGAGTGCAGTGAAGAAAGAACTACATCTTATAATAACAAACATCCAAGAACTGTCACTAAAACATGAGCAACATGAAGAACCCACACCAGGAGAGTGCAGTGAAGAAAGAACTACATCTTATAATAACAAACATCCAAGAACTGTCACTAAAACATGAGCAACGTGAAGAACCCACACCAGGAGAGTGCAGTGAAGAAAGAACTACATCTTATAATAACAAACATCCAAGAACTGTCACTAAAACATGAGCAACGTGAAGAACCCACACCAGGAGAGTGCAGTGAAGAAAGAACTACATCTTATAATAACAAACATCCAAGAACTGTCACTAAAGCATGAGCAACGTGAAGAACCCACACCAGGAGAGTGCAGTGAAGAAAGAACTACATCTTATAATAACAAACATCCAAGAACTGTCACTAAAAACATGAGCAACGTGAAGAACCCACACCAGGAGAGTGCAGTGAAGAAAGAACTACATCTTATAATGACAAACATCCAAGAACTGTCACTAAAGCATGAGCAACGTGAAGAACCCACACCAGGAGAGTGCAGTGAAGAAAGAACTACATCTTATAATAACAAACATCCAAGAACTGTCACTAAAGCATGAGCAACGTGAAGAACCCACACCAGGAGAGTGCAGTGAAGAAAGAACTACATCTTATAATAACAAACATCCAAGAACTGTCACTAAAAACATGAGCAACGTGAAGAACCCACACCAGGAGAGTGCAGTGAAGAAAGAACTACATCTTATAATAACAAACATCCAAGAACTGTCACTAAAAACATGAGCAACGTGAAGAACCCACACCAGGAGAGTGCAGTGAAGAAAGAACTACATCTTATAATAACAAACATCCAAGAACTGTCACTAAAACATGAGCAACGTGAAGAACCCACACCAGGAGAGTGCAGTGAAGAAAGAACTACATCTTATAATAACAAACATCCAAGAACTGTCACTAAAGCATGAGCAACGTGAAGAACCCACACCAGGAGAGTGCAGTGAAGAAAGAACTACATCTTATAATAACAAACATCCAAGAACTGTCACTAAAACATGAGCAACGTGAAGAACCCACACCAGGAGAGTGCAGTGAAGAAAGAACTACATCTTATAATAACAAACATCCAAGAACTGTCACTAAAACATGAGCAACGTGAAGAACCCACACCAGGAGAGTGCAGTGAAGAAAGAACTACATCTTATAATAACAAACATCCAAGAACTGTCACTAAAACATGAGCAACGTGAAGAACCCACACCAGGAGAGTGCAGTGAAGAAAGAACTACATCTTATAATGACAAACATCCAAGAACTGTCACTAAAACATGAGCAACGTGAAGAACCCACACCAGGAGAGTGCAGTGAAGAAAGAACTACATCTTATAATAACAAACATCCAAGAACTGTCACTAAAACATGAGCAACGTGAAGAACCCACACCAGGAGAGTGCAGTGAAGAAAGAACTACATCTTATAATAACAAACATCCAAGAACTGTCACTAAAAACATGAGCAACGTGAAGAACCCACACCAGGAGAGTGCAGTGAAGAAAGAACTACATCTTATAATGACAAACATCCAAGAACTGTCACTAAAACATGAGCAATGTGAAGAACCCACACCAGGAGAGTGCAGTGAAGAAAGAACTACATCTTATAATAACAAACATCCAAGAACTGTCACTAAAAGCATGAGCAACGTGAAGAACCCACACCAGGAGAGTGCAGTGAAGAAAGAACTACATCTTATAATGACAAACATCCAAGAACTGTCACTAAAGCATGAGCAACGTGAAGAACCCACACCAGGAGAGTGCAGTGAAGAAAGAACTACATCTTATAATAACAAACATCCAAGAACTGTCACTAAAGCATGAGCAACGTGAAGAACCCACACCAGGAGAGTGCAGTGAAGAAAGAACTACATCTTATAATGACAAACATCCAAGAACTGTCACTAAAAATGGACAAATTTTAAAACAAAATGGATATTATCAAACAAGAATGCAGTAACTGGAACCTCTAAATGGAATAGTGAAAAAAAAAAAAAAAACAATCTGTACAGATTCTTGCCTTAGAGGAAACAGTAACTGACCTAGATACTAGAGTGACAGAAAATGAACATCACAATGAATTTCTTCTGAAACAAAACACCAGGCTGACTGAGAAACTGGAAGACCTGGAAAGTAGATCAAGGAGGAATAACATAAGAATATATGGAATTCCTATGAAAGAAGAGGGTGCTAACATGATTCAATTCCTCAATAAGTGGTTTTCATCAGCACTAAACATGCCTGAATCCCTCTCTTTTGGAATTGAGAGGGCTCATCGGTCCCTGGCAAATCCAGCTTCATCTCTGAGTTCATCTAACCCCAGGTCTATATTAGTAAGATTTCTTTCCTCACAAGACAAGGAGTTAGTGCTGAAATCAGCTTGGACTTATTCTCCTATCAAGATGGGTGAAAAGTTATTCATTTTGACAATGACCGCACCTCTACAGTATTATCCAGAATAAAGGAGTGTGTTTCTTTAATTAAGTTCTTGAAAAAAAGCCAATATTAAAGCTCAAATACTTTATCCTGCAATAATAAAAATCACATTGCCAGAAGGAGTGAAACTCTTTGATTTCCTATAAGAAGCAGTAGAATTTATCCAAAAGAAGAAAATACTATCGAACATAGAAGAAATGGAATGGTCATCCCAAAGTTTGAAGAGACAGGCAACAAAAAATGGATGGTCTGTGAAGGAAGGAGCAAACAAAACTAAGAAACTAAAGGACAAATGAATAAATTCCTTCTAATTTGAAATGCTTTGTTTTATGAATCATAATATATTTGATTCTTGAAAGTCTCTATGCTGTAAGGTAACGTGAATCATTTTTATTATTAACTTTCTCTTTTCCTTTCTATATCTACTTCTCCTAATTACATAAAGTACTAAGCATTTAAATAACATCCTCTCTCTCTCCCCTTTCTTCCTATTATTTTTTTGTTACAAATGCTCCTTTTCTCTCTTTTCCTCATTATAAATACTTTACATACTTTTCCCTTTTAAATAACTACAAATGATGTATGTCTTCTAATTCTTCAGTAATAGTATAATTTGACTTAATACCAAACTGCATTTTGTTCTTGTGGCTTAGTGGTGGGGTAACAAGGTGTTTCTGAATCTCCTGCAAGTTCTGGAGTTGAAATGGCAATTGTATTTAAAAGCAGACAATCATCCTAGTCTTAATGAATCTACTAACATGAAATGTGCCCTAAGATGAATGCAATAACTGTTTTTTATAGTGTCATTGTCAGTCGCCGAATATTCATGTTACTTGCACTTAATATAGTCAAATTTCTAGCTCTTATTACCTACTGATGCATATTATTAAGCATTCTTGTCTACCATTGGTTGTGTACTAATTATTTACAGTTTGGAGTACTATTTAACATGATGTCTTTCACATTTGTAATCATTCTGATGAATTTACTACACAATAAATGAAACAAAAGCTTATATCACAGAGAGGGTTATTGTCTTTATTCCTCTTTATTATTTTTCAAAGTTTTTAATATATATTCATCAGTTCTTCGCTATATTGCAGTGTTTGTTCCATATTTATTTATATATATATATATATATATATATATATATATATATATATATATATATATATATATATATATATGTATGTATATACTAGGTTCCTTTTTTCTCTCTCTGGCCTGGTTAACTGGTGGGTAAATGATTTCTGATCTGAGGCAGCTGTTATTTCTAAATTGCCATTTTTATATGAAAATGTTAATTTTTTCATAATGTTGAAGTTTTGTGAGGAAACTGGTGCTCTGTGTTACTGTTCTCATTGTGGAGATTCATGACATGCACTGACAAGGCAGCTTGAGTGTTTTTTTTTTTTTTTTTTTTGCTTTCTGTAAACTCTAAAAGATTCAAGATCTGAATTTCCCACCAAAAATGCTTTTTCCTTCACTAGAGACAACTTCTGTTGTGCATGACCCTATTTAGATACTTTTTAACAAGTTTCTGAAGCTGCAGCCTGAGGAAACAACAGTGATGACATCATTTGACCTTTTGAACTTGTTAAATGGTTGTACGTAGAATTATTTTCTCTTGAAATTCTGTTATCCTTGACTAGATACTTTAAATGATAAATAATTAGTTCTGATAAAAGTGTTTAACTCCTTTGAAAATGCCTATGTTCTCTTATAGATGCATACATTCTGCAGGTTCAATGACACTATTAGTAACTAAATGACATCAAGTGAACTAGGAGCTGCATTAGAAAACTCATTATGCATATTAACATCAGATTTATATAACTAAACCTTTAGTAACTAAACAGAGGGTTGTGAGGCCCCCTTTCTCTCTCTCTCTCTCCCCCCTTCCTGATGAAATATTTCAACATAGATATTGTTAATACATATAAGTAATTTTCGTATAATTGCAAAATATAATAGTTATGTTGCAATAAGTGTTTTTATATATATATATATATATATATATATATATATATATATATATATATATATATTCAACAGATCCTTACATGAAAAATGTTAGATAGATGACTGATAAAATGATTAAATCATCTGATGTTTCTTGAAATGTCTTGGAAATATTGACAATCTTCTTAATCTTCAGCTTCTAATGTTTATACATACTTTGATCTGATGTGTATTTCTGGCATATCTACGTATTAGAGGTGCTATTATCATATGTGACATATTCATATAGCTTCAGATATATTGGACACTCTCATTCTGATGTATATTGCATGGATTCAGATTTCTTCTGTTGCTTTCATAATGCTTTTCTTTTTGTTTTTATACTATATTCTAAGCAGAGATGGATAATGTATGTCTTTTGGTATTGGAGAGGTGGTGAATGGATGATTTAGTTAAGTTTTTTTAATTAAACCAGAAACTTTATGTTTTACATATATGTTTGTAAATAGTTTTGCATGTTTGAAAGTAGTGCTTAATACATGTTATGCATCCATAATAAGTAAGCTTTCAGTATATTTCATGTCAACATGGAATAAAGGTCTTTCATTTAGTAATAACATACACATTATAGTCAATGGCTTATAAATGTTTATCATTAAATATTAATGGTTTGAACAATAATGTCAAAAGAGCAGGTTTGCTTAAATATATAAAAATGCATAAAGTCCAGATCATCTTTTTACAGGAAACCCATCTATTAAAAAAAGATCTATAAAAATACTTATTCAGTGGCTATACCATTCTGGCTGATTCATGTTTTAAGACTAAGAGAAAGGGCACTCTTATTATATGGAAAAATACTTATACTATGCCAAAAAATATAGATACAATTTCAGATAAAGATAGGATGCTAAACATTGTTATTTTGGAAATCAATAGGAAGTATTATACTTTGATTAATACATACTGGATACCAGGACTGAGTACTAAATATGTTGACAAATATCTGGACCTGATTACTTTAAATGCAAAAGGGGAAATTATAGCAACATATTATCAGGCAATGATACCTCTAAAAATGGTAAAATAAAACTAACATCTCAAACCAAGAAGTCAAATGACTTTACAAAACAGATGAATCTTAAATATATACATGGTCTAATACAACATCATTCCTTATTCTGTACTCACTATTCATATTCATATTGGTTTGGTACACAAACAAACATTGATAAGGTATTTGTATCAAATAACATATGCTCTAAAATAAGTGACGTATCTATAATGACTTGCCCACTTTTGGACCATAATGCTACAAACTTTACATTAACTATGCATGCAGATGATTTAAGATTTCTACAGATAATTCTCACTTAGATAACTAAGTTTAAAGACTTTAGGGAATGCTTAATGAAATAAATAGACATGTTTATGGAAATAAGTGATAATGGTGAAGTGACTGATACTATACAATGGGACACCTTTAAAGTTTATATATATGGTAGAATAAAATCTTGGTACCTTAGAAAAAGGAGAGAGTGGGACAAAGAACATTTAGACTTACAAAAAAACAGAGACAAGATAAAAAATGGATGCAAAACCAAATAAAGTAGCACATATTGAATTACTAAGTTAAATCAAAAATACTTAGAAGTTTTTGAATCATAAGGTAGTCATAAATCTGGAAAAATTGAAATTACAATCTTACTCTGTAAATCCCAAATATCTACATAAAATAGCAATAAGATCCAAAAAATAAATAATCAAAATCTTATTAATGAGATTAAATATAAAAGTGATGGTTAAGAGTACATCTAACTTAATGGGCATATTACAAGTGTTCAAAATCTACTATAAAGATATAAATAATAACACACCACTTTTGGCAACAGATAATGTAATAAATACTTTTATTCAATAAAACTACTAAGGTGTCAATGCAACAAAATAACATATTAAATAAACAAATAACACTAACAGAAGTGAAAGAGAAAATACAAATTTTAAAAGATAATAAAGCTCCAGTATTGGATGGAATAATTCCCGAACTGCATAAGATTTTTCCTGAATATATAATAAAGAAAATGATGAGTGCCTTTACTATGGTTAATCAAAAATGTATAACACCCCCATCATGGAAATAATTATCTCCCCATATTAAAACAAGACAAGGACTCCAAATCTTGTGATTCATATAGGCCAATTTCATTACTGAACATGAATTATAAAATTTTCATGACAATATTAGCTAATAGGATAAAGAAAATACTACCTAGTCTAATACATAATGATCAGACATGGTTCATTCTTCATAGAAAAGTTCAAGATAACATTATTAAATTACTATCATTAATAGATATAGCATGCAAATACAAAAAACAACTAACTATTATCAGCCTAGACATAGAAAAGGCCTTTGATTCTATTAGTTGGTCTTATATACAAAGAATTCTGATTGGTTTTGAATTCTCCTCAGATTTTTCAACTTATTAATGAAAATATATAGTGGAGCACAAGCTTATGTGAAAAATCAGATCATGTCTATCCTCACCACTAGAAATCCTCAAGGGAACTAGACAAGGTTGTCCTTTGTCACCATTATTGTTTGCTCTTTCAATGGAACCTTTTGCTACATATAGCAGAAACAAGCAAAATATAAAAGACTTTCAAATTAATAAGGACTATTGTCCTAAGATACAATTATTTGCTGATTATATGTTGATAACGTTGGGTGATATTGATGGTTCTTTGCATGATGTTATAAATACCTTAAGCAAGTTTGAAATAATTTCAGGGCTTAAATTTAATCATAATAAATCCAAAACATTACTGATTAACAAAAGGATCAACAAAAAACTTTGAGATAATAGCCTGTTTAATTAGGAGAATGATGTATTAGAATATTTGGGTGTCAGTATAAAGAGTACATGGAAAGAGTCTGTTAAACTAAACTACAATAATTTAATAACCACCATTAGTGAACTAATCAAAAGATGGAATAAAATGATCTTCACAATGGAAGATAGGCTCTTTTTAATTAAAATGATAATTTTACCTAAAATTTAATTTTATATACAGTCATTGATACTACCCCCTCCCAAAAACATATTAAAAAAATAGATTCCATTCTACTTAAATTTGTATGGTTCCCCTTAAAACCTAGGATTGCATATAAATGGCACATTAGAGCTTGGAACAGTAATGGGATAGCATTCCCTAGCTTAGATCTTTATTTCAAATCAGTTATAATTAATGTAATATTACACTGGATCACACCTACCTGTATATCTGTCTGGAAAACAATACATGAGATTCATATAACTGATGTCAGAACTATAGAAAATCAATTTAATGAAACAATAAGAAATAAGTGCAGTTCATTGGCTTTTATGTGAATTGTGTTTATTTAATAAAAAATTGATCATTTTTCTTATGGCATTAATCAAATATTTAATAACTTTAAAAATATAATTGATTGTAATTATAACATTAAACAATTTTTATTTCTTATATTCCCTATAGCATACTCCCCTGATTGCCTAGATTCTTTCAACATCAATGTGATGCAAAAAATTAAAGGAAAATAGCAATATTCTGGCATCAGTTTATTGAAAATAAGAGTATTAAGCCACTAAACTCTCTTTTATGTAGTTCTGATAATAGTCAAGACAGTTGGTTATTTATACACACATTACGGCAGTTTATAGAAAACAAAATGAGAGTATCAATCAATCTAGAGACTGAATCTATACCTAGTTTGATTCAGCTTTTTATTAGGTGTCTTGAAAAGACAGATGATCAAAATTAATATCTCACCTATCTATAAGATACTAAGAGAAGACACTCTGAAGTTTGACTCAGATTTTTGGAATTACTATGTAAAGATTAATGGAGAACAAACATTTGATGAATCTGAAACATTGTTATTGAATTCTTCATATGGTACCTCTTCTTCATTATATTGAAGATTGTATACATGGCAATTTATGAATAGGAGTTTCTACACTCCACATAAAATAAATTTTATACTCAAAAACAGTGAAAGTAAATGTTGGAAATGTGATGAATTACTAGAGGCCAACTGGGTTCACATGTTCATTGAATGTAGAAATGTTGTTCAATACTGGAAAGACTTCAGATATTTTGTAAATGCTTTATGGTCTGATAACTGTCATATTTCTAACTCACTAATCCTATTTAGTGTTCCTATACTTAACGTAATACCTAAATCTCAGATTCAGTTACTCTGGTCAATTCTTACAATTGCCAGAAAAGTTATTACTTTGAACTGGAAAATAAACATGATTTGATGTTTAAAAAATGTATTAATTTAGCAAGGGTTGTTTGTAAAAAAGAACTGCAAACCATTTGTTATAGAGCTCATAACATTATTCACAAAAATAGCATGGCAAAAACTGGAAAACCTTTCGAACAAATATTGATAACTTCTTAGGGAAAAAAATTACTGTTTATCATGGAGGAATGTAAATATCGTAAATAGTTTTGTTATTGTTTTATTGTATTTGTTATATGTACATTTGCGTATGTTTATAATGAAAATAAAATAAAAATGTTTTTAAAAAAGAAAAGTAAAAAAAAAAAAAAGAAATGATAGGCAAGATACTATATGATAAACATAAAAATAAATGGGATGGAAAAAAGAAATGATAAAAGAGATTGGATGGAAGAAAAAGAATATGACAATAAAAAGAAATTATGGAAGTTCAAAGTAAGTGAGGTTGATGGAAAAAGAAAAGAATAGTATGATATGATTTTATAAAAAATGGTGTACTAAATGAAGATGAAAAAAGAAATGAAAGACAGAAGAAAAATGCGTGATTTTTTTATGAAGTAGACATTTTTTTTGTGGAGAATGTCATTAGTCAAGTTACTGTTAAAAGGGAATATGAAATATAATGTGAGGGAGGAAAGAAATGTGTTGACTGCAGTATAGAAGAAACAGCAAAACATTGTTTTTGCACTGCAAAAAGAATAAAGAGTTTTGGGAAACATTTCATAGGTTCATAGGTTGGTACTAGGCTATCGGCCCTAGGGCCTATACAAGCATAGCCTAACAATTCCCTGGATATTTCATTAAATGAGTATAGATGGGAAGGATTTAAATGTATAAATATGAAAATGATACGATATGATAATAAAGTAAAGAGATGTGATATTGATAAATGTGATAAAGTACTATTTGTGACATTATGGGTACTGTGGAAAGAAGATGTGAGAATTTGTTATAGAAGAAGAAGATGATGTATTAGCTGAAATAAGAAGATGACTGTGGAAAAAAGTGTTGGGGCAAAGGGTAAATATAACTGAAAAAACAAATGAAATAAAAGTGTTTAGTTAAGTTCTTTCAAGTTTATAACTTTTAAATAATTTGAAGTATGAATACAAAAAAGAAGAGTGTATAAATAATTGATTCAAAGTTTTTTATATGGTATAACATGAATATAAATGTTAATAAAGTACCCCTACTCTTTTTGATACATGGCATGGGATCTTTTATATCCACATGAGCTATCACCAACTCAGGCAGAAGGGACCTCAGTTTAACATCTCATCAAATGTATAGCACACTCAGGAGAGCAGCACCCCCCGTAATGCTACACTGCGATGGCAGCAATTCCAAAATTATTCCAATGACCTGGAAAGGGAATAGAACCCACAGCAGCTTTCTGCACTAAAGGTGAATGTGCTATTCTTCCGAAAGATCTAGAAATAGTGAGGAAACAAGGTAACCTTTACTTCTACTTTTATTGATTGTAGCAGTATAAGTAGAAAAATAAAAAAAAAATGAAAGAATATAGAGAATACTTGAACTTTAGTTCAGAACGGATAGTGAAGGACAGAGGTGGGAAATATAGAATGACAAAACTTGACAGAAACTTTGTAAGGAGGTGAAATGTCTTTTGTCTGATGCTTGAATAAACAGAGCAAGAAGAGTGTGATGTGTTGAAAGACCAAAAGGATTTTCTAGCTAACTGATTCTTTTGCAGTGTGTTTATGTAAGGCACAGTTTTGCAGATTTTCTTGTCTCCACTGGGCACTGATTTGAATCTGATACTGACCATTCTGACAGATTCCAACTCATTAATAATAGCTAAGAGAGTGTCCTTAAAATACCTCATTTTTTCATCTAAGGAATGGATTAGGATAAGTGCAGATCAATCAGCTTGTTTGATTATCGAGTTATAGATGATTGTGTCAAAGGGTTCTAAACTTCATGATTGGATAAATGTAGAAACCAGGATATTTTTCAAATACATAGATAGGTGAATATTTACACTGTGTGACATATGGTACCAAGTAAGGTAAGATGGCATTGTAAACTGAATGATATCATTCAATTGTAGAGTCTCCCTGTGTAGGTTTATGCAGTCATGTTGCCAGTGCTAGGAGTTATGTTAGGTCAAGCAAGGCATTAATGCAGGTGAGACAAAGAATTTCACTAGTTGATATTCAGATCCTGTGGACAGCCATCTCAGACTGACTATTTATAGAAAGCAAGCCATTTTTGTAATCGCCAATATTTAGGTTCACTGTGAAGGCATGCAGATTTGGCTGATTTTGTAGAGGAGACTTTCAGAGAAGCTATCAAGGGATTAATCATTCCCAGCCTGTAATTTCTGGAGAACTATTTGGATGTAAAGCACAGATAATTCATAGAGTCATAGATAATTACCAGGATATCTACCCTTGTGGGACATTTTAAGCCTAGCTAATTTATTTTTCAAAGGTGAGAATTAAACTCCATACCATGTGTCTTTAAGGTAAACATTTTAACCATTTCAACTTCCAACCCTCCCTAAAAATATTAGACAATCAGTCTGCTGACTATTATAAGCCCAGCCAATAACCCAAGGCCAGAATTAAACCCTGTACCTTGTATCTGTGAGGTGAAGACCTTAACCATTAGACCAACCTTACACTAATAGACACTCTTTGCAGAGAACTGCTACACCCGGTTTTCCTTTGCCCAGTCTGTCAGACTGAATGATATTATAGTCTGAGGGGTTATTTCTGAGTCAGGGATATGTGGCTTTGGCCTTGTTTTGCAACAGCAAAAATGGCAGGGGAGGAATGGTGTATTGGGGTACGCTGTTCAGTGACTTTATTACATAGGCTTTTGCAACCAATGTGAAATAGCTTTAGTAAATTATTGATTACCAGCATAGCCGGCCTTAGGCATAGGCCAACTAGGCGGCCGCCTAGGGCGCCGGTCTAGCAGGGGCGCTTTTCCAGTATTTATTTGGTATAGGTAGACCAGGATGGGGGCACCAGGTAATGTGGTGGGGGGCACTGTGGAGCCCTTTTGCCTAGGGCACTAACTGACCTAGGGCCCCTCCTGATTACCAGTAATGAATTATTAATTCTCTTATTATGTTGGTAAGGAAGGAGCACAACTAGAATGGATATGACCACATAGGTGTAGTAATGAAACTTTAGGGTGGTGATGATGGTGGTGTGGAAATGTAATGTTAATAAACGTTAGCGAGATATTATGTTTATTTGTGTGACATGATTGTTTCTGTGTCTTGTACAGGACTATATGCTTACATTTTTTGTATACAGTCAAAAATTGTGATGCATTTTATTTCGGGAATGTATGAAAGAGTGCTAAGGTGCAATCTGGTCCTTAGTTAAAGTAATTATAGCTATAGAGTGGGCTGGCAGTAGGTTTTTCAAATCCCATGCATGTTGCAAGCTAAAAATGAAACAATCAGGGAAGTTATCACCATTATGCAAAGAATGTAACTGGGTTTGTGATAGGTTCTGCAAGAATGTGACTGCAGTATTTGTAGATTTATGAGATATGAAACAGAGGGAAGGAGGAATGTGTGCCAGGCTGGGCAGGGGGGCTGTTTTTGCATAGCCTAGGACTTCCAGACATCTTTACACAAGAGGCAGAACAGTACTCTATGTTTTTTTTTTTCAAAATGTTTTATTTTTCAAATACAGTTGAATAAATTCCATAGTATTTGTATATAACATCTTAAATAACTATGTACACTATTTACATCAGCCTGACATTATAACAGAGTAAAAAGGTAAGAATGTTAACTAACAAGTTTTGTACCATCTACCTAATCTGCTGAATGCACACATTTTGGAATTCAGGGTACTAAAATGCATGTAGCTAGCTAGAAATGTACAAATAATATTAAAGAGTTTTTGTAGCTCCCTAACTCACTCTTTTTACAGACAGGTTACAGTCATATTTTATAATATTCAAGAAAAAAACTGTAGATTTGTCTCACACCTTCTGTAACTTCTGTAAAATTAAAAGGAAAACCACAAGTAATTGTGAAGCACAGTGTGACATAAAATACTTTAATCCACTGGTTTAGCGCTTTCAGCCCAAACATTAGGCCTTCATCAGAACAAACTTTTAAAAAGCTGTCCCATTTTTATAGCATAATCAGTATACATCAAACCAATCAGATCTCAGTTTTCTTAAAACGTAATATAAAAAAAAATATGTAAATATAAAATACATCCTAAATAACACATACATTTTTAACAAGTATACAAACTATTTACATTTGTTGTAATAGGCTTTTCTTTTCAACACAGCTTTATAGTTGACACCATTGTTAAGCCCTGGTGCCCTGCAAGCATCCAAAAGAACCTGCCATTTGAACTCTCTAAAATCGAGTTCCCCATTTCTGTCTCCATTGAAATCCACTGGAACATGATCTATAACTGTGTAAAGAAACTTAACACTGTCATTGTTACCCACACAGTTTAAAGTGTGCTTATAAAGAGCATTGTCCAAATTTCTCTTTCTAATGGCATAATAATGTTCATACAGCCTGTTTTTAAGTTGCCTATTGGTCTTCCCAATATAAAACGAAAAACAGGTGAAGCATTTTGCCATGTATACCACAAAGGTAGATTTACAATTGAAAATGCCTGGAACATGCCACCTCTTGTTCTGGGTTACAGTATCAAATTCTGGTCCCTCTGAAATATATTTGCAAAAATTGCAGCTCTTGCATTTAAAAGTACCTGTGTTACCTTGGGGCTTTTTTCTTGGTCTACTTTCTAACATTTCTTTGAAATTCCTTGCTCTTGTGTTAACAAAAATAGGGGCTTCTCCTCCTACCATCTGAAGATCACTGTTGGAAACTAATATTCTCTAGTTGTTAGACACTGTATTTTTGATCTCATTGCTGTCTATGGTAAAGGTTAGCAACACTGACGTAACCCAATCCTTCTTGCCCTGTATGTTCCCTCTCAGCCCCTCCTTTTTGTTTTTACTAATAATGTCATGCCCAATTTTGGAACAATACCCTATGTTTTTAAATCTAGAATGCAGTTCCTGCACTAACAGATCTAACTGTGCTTCGTCACTTGTAAGTCTCTTAAGTCTTACTTTATAATTTTAAATAATGTTGTATTTCACATAAGTGGGATGCATATTAGCATAACTCAAAAGACCATTACTTGCTATATTTTTATAACTGATGCTGGACCCCAAAAAAATCTTTACCTTTTTCTTTGATAACCTTTAAATCTAAAAAAGAAATCTTAAATTTGTCCCAGCTACCAGTAAAATGCAGAAAAGAGGTGCTGTTATTCGTGTCTTCAATAAACAGCAAAAACTCATTCTGTGTTCCTCTCCAAATAAAAAACAAATAATCAGTAAAACGATGGTAACTCACAATTGTGTGTCTATTGGTAAACTTGGACATAATGTTGTTTTCCCAGAAAGCCAAAATTCAATGGAGACAGAAATGGGGAACTCGATTTTAGAGAGTTCAAATGGCAGGTTCTTTTGGATGCTTGCAGGGTACTAGGGCTTAACAATGGTGTCAACTATAAAGCTGTGTTGGAAAGAAAAGCCTATTACAATAAATATAAATAGTTTATATGCTTGTTAAAAATGTATATGTTATTTAGGATGTATTTTATATATACATATATTTTTTATATTAAGTTTTAAGAAAACTGAGATCTGATCGGTTTGATGTGTACTGATTATGCTATAAAAATGGGACAGTTTTTTAACAGTTTGTTCTGATGAAGGCCTAATTTTTGGGCTGAAAACACAAAACCAGTGGATTAAAGTTTTTTTGTGTGACACTGTGCTTCACAATCACTTGTGGTTTTCCTTTTAATATTTTAAAATATGTCCATCACTAACCTTAGTATAATTTAGGAACAGCATATGATGCCACAGAGAAGGAATCTAATGCCCAGATTGACAACCTTCCAGAAAGCTTGTGACATGGGAGATAAATTAGTCTCGCTTTTAACAGGGCATCTATGAAAACAGGGGGACCACATACCACAGTGCTCCCCTTTAAATGTAAAGTGACCTATATAATTTGCTTTCAGTTTTAGGACTTAGTTTCATTGAAAGGGTAAATAAATTAATACATATAAGGGTCGGAGAGTGCTGTTTGACTCAGAAGACCTTTAACACTCTGGAATGAGAGTTTATGGGCAGGGTGCAGGAAGGAAAGAGTGTTGGTGAAAACTTTGTAAGCAAAATAAGAACACTTAATAGATGGAGTAGGATGAGACCAACAGGATGCTGAGGAGTTTCCAGAAGCAATAGCATAGAAAAAAAGACACAACAGGCATGCTCCTTCTCACCTTTCTGTTTTGATGCTAATATTTATAGAAGGTGTTAAGAAGAGACTCGGGGGTGGGGGTGGGCACTGCTACATCCTGCATGCTGACAGCTCCATGCTGCAGACCTGTAATGGCAGATTCTGTGGGCAGGGCTTTAAGTCTCTTAGTCATTTCCGGTGATCCTGTTTCACAACAGCTTGAAGTGATGGTTACTAAGTTTCCATTGCTTGCTTTAGTTACTCAATTTCCATTGCTTGCTTTAGTTACTAAGTTTCCATTGCTTGCTTTAGTTACTCAGTTTCCATTGCTTACTTTAGTTACTCAGTTTCCATTGCTTGCTTCAGATGGGAGTGATATTCCAGTATTTGTATACTGGTGTTTGCATGATACTGTAGCCTCATGGGATAACAGCATGGCAGCCATTAAATTGCATGCTAGTGATTACAGTTTCTCTGAGATGTCTTTAACTTGCAGTGAGAATAATAAAGGAAGGTGTGGTGCAGAGAGTAAAGTCACCCATATGGGAGTACAGCAAGTTTTATTCTCCTGAAAACATCATTTTTTTATATTTATCACTTGTTTATACTATGACAAGCATGAGCACATGCATTCTAAGAATGTGACTCCTCAAACTGTCATCTAGAATGCAGTATTGGTTTGCTACTGTTATTCAAGCTTGAATATATCAAGGAGAAGTGCTGGGGCCCTATTCAGGGTCTTGGAGGAATTTGCGGAGTTTGTGGTGGAGCTAGTTTGAATTATTATCCATTAAAGTAGGTGGTGTTTCTGCTGGGGGACCCACTAATTTAGCTGGTACTTATCTATAGTGAGAGTGGGTATATGGGGTTTAGGATAAAACAACAGTTAAAATAATCAGGGAAAGTAACTTTAGGGAAATGCTGGACAAAGTGGACACAATGGTGGATAGCTGGAGCAGGAAAATGTATTTGTTACCTGGGAGGTAGTGGTTTTGTGGGCACCAGTGCTGTTGCACATAAATTAACTAGGCAGGCATAGTCTTTGATTTCTGAACAGTGTGCTTATTAAGCAGGTATGGGGGCTGTGTGATAGGTATATGTGCTGGAGGAAAGCAGGTATGGAGGCTGTGTGATAGGTATATGTGCTGGGAAAAGCAGGTATGGGGGTATGTGCTAGTTATATGTGCTGGGGAAAGCAGATATGGGAGCTGTGTGATAGGTATATGTGCTGGGGAAAGCAGGTATGGGGGCTGTGTGATAGGTATATGTGCTGGGGGAAAGCAGGTATGGAGGCTGTGTGATAGGTATATGTGCTGGGGAAAGCAGGTATGGTGGCTGTATGATAGGTATATGTGCTGGGGAAAGCAGGTATGAGGGCTGTGTGATAGGTATATGTGCTGGGGAAAGCAGGTATGGGGGTGTGTGCTAGGTATATGTGCTGGGGGAAAGCAGGTATGGGGGTGTGTGCTAGGTATATGTGCTGGGGGAAAGCAGGTATGGGGCTGTGTGATAGGTATATGTGCTGGGGGAAAGCAGGTATGAGGGCTGTGTGATAGGTATATGTGCTGGGGGAAAGCAGGTGTGGGGGCTGTGTGATAGGTAGGAAGAACATTTATGGTGACCAGTATTGACAGCCAATCTGATACAGACACTGAAACAAGTAAAGGAGAAGGGTCTGAACTGTGAGGTGTGGAAGGAAGAGACTGCATGAAGTAACAAGGTTTTTTTATATGTACAGGTTCAATGTTGAGCCCATAAAGGAGCTGGAAACGGTAAGGGGATGGGACAAACCAGTAAAGTGCACAATGGATGGCTTGGGGGGCATGAGATGAATGACCAGTTCCTAGCATATTATAGGTAAGATAAATAGTTTATGAAAGTGGAAAAGAAAGGTGTAACTAGGCTGAAGGCTTTATGTTTTAGTTTGAAAATATGAGGAGTTAGCTGGCATTGGGGTATAGAAAGATGGAGCTGTCACTGTACCCCACATGAACTAACTGTCATTTGTGGCACAGACACCTAAGAAGATAAACAGGGAGGGATCTGTTTGAGTTCCCAAGGGCAGCTGACAAATCTTAGGGGTATGGAATCAGCTAAATTCTATCATATAGGCTGCCTGGGGAAAGACCATATGCTGTGTTACAAGGAGAGGCATATGTCTGACCTGGAGAAAGCCAATAAAGCATAGAGTGCATTCCTAAAGCATATTCAGGTAGGTCATTATCTAGATCAGTGCATTGATAAGTAATTATATACTGGAAGGAATGCAAGTTAGTAACTTGGTATCCAGTTGCATTTCAAATCCCAACCAGCTGCCTGTTGTTCACAGAACGTTCTCAGAATCAGGCCAAATGATAGCTTGGATTGCTTTAAATTACAGTCAGGAGATGATGTTATAAGATGTCTGGGATGTACTTTTCTTATAACAGAAGATCAGTTATGTACTTTTCAGTATTTATTCTGCACTCATGTATATTACATCCCTATATGTATATCTTCCTTCACAACTGAACTAAACAACATCACTTTTTTATAACATTGTGGTCTGGGTCTGAGTTTGTTTCAGAAATCACACATTTTCAGATTCATTATACATTTTTACATTTTTTGATGTTTTGGTTAGCACGATTAAGATGTACTTGAATGGCTGACCATGTTAATGAAAGTATGATGTTATCGATATAAAATGTTTATCTTTTAGTACAGCTATTATAACAGTAAGCTCTGAACTAATAATACTAATAATAATATAGTCCATATAAGATGTCAAATATAAGGCAGGGTAAAAATGGAAGACTGAACACTACTTTTGTCATATCTTGTCTCATTGGGTTACTTGGCTTGTAGGTGTCTGAAGAAAAGGATTGCATATTCAAGTGTTGGGGCTGGGCAGAAACTGATCTGTGCCTCTAGAGAGGAGAATTCTGTGGGATGTTATCCTTGTGGGTGTTACCAACAGTTGTACTGCAATAAAAGGTCATTTCTTGTTGTGGAACAGAGTGCCCTTAAAAATCTTTGAAAGATCAAATATACATAGATCTCCATGCGGGTTTTCAAATATTTGCAGAAAGAGATTGCATTGCTTCATAAACAGTGACATTATGTTTGTCATCTTGTTATATATGTCCTTAGAATCAAGGCTGTACAGTTTAAGGCATGAGTCATGTCACTAGATTGAAAACACATTCACCAAGGAAACTTTTCTGCAAAACTAATATGTGTGGTACAACTGTGGCAATATATATTCCGTTAAAACCCAGATGACTGATTTACTTAAAACACATGATATATATTGAATATATGTCTTATAGGTTCATAGGTTCATAGGTTTATACTAGGCTATCTGCCCTAAGGCATTTATAAGCCTAGCCCAAAGTTTTGTGGCTTACGCCACCCCTTATGTTAAAAAATATTGTGCCCATTAGTTTGTTTTGCCTCTGTCCAGCAGTGACACAGAGATGATTCCCAGGATAAACCTACGATCTCCCATCCACCGGTCAAGATTTCTCTTGAACAGAGCCAGCGAGGTGCTCTGCCTCACATGGACCGGGATTTTATTCCACAGCATAGGGAGTCTCTGAGTGACAAATCTATCCCTCCAGCATGTCTTATTTATATCCGTGCTAAGGTTTAAGTCCCTTGCTCTAGTGGATCTGGTAGATTTGGATTTTTTGAGGTGGAGCATGTCCATTAATTCCGGGTTGGACATGGCCTTGTATGTCAGGCACAGGTCACCTCTGAGCAGATGGTATGCGACTGAATAGAGCTGGAGTTTCTTCAGTCTGGCAGCATATGACAGATTTTGAAATCCCTTTATCCTTTTGGTGAGGAACTTTTGGGGTCTCTCCAATTGCTGCAGGTGTCGGGTGAGATACATCCCGAATGGGGCATTGTACTCGATCATTGGTCTGATAAGTGAAGAGTACAGGGAACAATGACCTCACTTGATCTGGATGTGAATCCCTTCATGATCAGGTGGGCAATGTAGAAGGTCTTTCTAACCACTTTAGCAATGTGAGTGTCAAAAGAAAGGCCACTGTCAACCTGGGTCCCCAGGTCCCTGATAACCTCTTCTGTGCTTAGTGGATTGCCACCTATATGGTAGCTTGGGGTTACCTTGTTTTTCCCGAAGGGTATGACTATACATTTTTTGGCATTTAACTTCAGGCCATGGCTCTGGCACCAGCTATCAGTTTCCGTGAGACCCCTCTGAAGGATATCTGTGTCTGATGTACTTTCCACTATGGCGCCCAGTTTGCAGTCATCTGCAAACCTTGTCAGCCATAGTCCTCCTATGTTTGCCTGTACTTCTGAGAAGTAGATGCCGAACAACAGGGGGCCAAGAACTGAGCCCTGTGGGACACCACTTGTGACCGGCTTGGAGTCTGACATGGTGCCAGCAACTCTGACCCTGTGGGTTCTGTCCTTTAGCCAGTTTGCAACCCATCTTGTGACATATGGGTTTACATTTAAGCTGGTAAGTTTTGCTATAATACCTGAGTGGGGTATTGTGTCGAAAGCTTTTGCAAGGTCAAGGTAGGCTGTATGGACTGCCTTTCCCTCATCAATGGCCTTGGTGACTGTTTCGAAGAAGTCGACCAAGTTCAAAAGGCATGATCTGCCCTTGACAAAGCCAAACTGGGTCGGGTCCAATGTCTGCAAGTCCCCTATGTCTTTGTTTATGAGTTCCATTATGATCCTCTCCATAGCTTTGCAGACCAGGCTTGTTAAGCTTATGGGGCGGTAATTACCAGGGTCCGTAGAGGCACCGCCTTTGAGGAGTGGGACCACAGTTGCCGTACGCCACTCCTTGGGCACGTATCCTGTGGTAAGGCTAAGATTAAACAGCTGCCTTATGTGCGGGTTTAGTTCCTCATTGAGTTCGTGTAGCACACAGCCGGGGACACCATCCGGTCCCATTGATGCTGTGTTTTTAGCTTTAGAGAGAGCAGCTTTTACCTGCGCATTTGAGATGTCTGGGAGGCTACACTCCGCTGGAATAGTTCTCTCCTTTTGGGGGGGAGAGGGGGGGTGAAGTTTGCACTGAACCTGTCCGCCAGTATGTTGGCAATGTCTGTGGGTTCAGTGATTTTTGTATCATTTTGGACTAATTCTGAGCATATCTGGGAGATTCCACCCAGGTTTCTAACATAGCTGAAGAAGGCCTTATGATTGTCTTTTGAATCTATGGCAATTTTTCTCTCAAAGTTGGCCTTGGATGATTTTATGAGTGCTCGTATTTTTTTACTAATAATGATCAAGGGTGTCTTCTCTTTTATGGATTTTGCTCTATCATGTAACAGCTTTCTCCTCTTATTGTAAAGTTTGTTTATGGCTGGGGTCCACCAGACTGGACGTTTGCCCTTGGTGGAAAGAGTCTTGGTTTTATTAGGGATTGCCTGATCCATGCAGTCCTGGAGGTGTTCGTAGAAGGCATTTGTAAGGGCTTCCGCAGCTTGGGTTGTGGTTTCCAATGGCTTGGGGGCCCTGAAGGATACCACACCAGTCTTGAGTAGTGTGAAGTTTGCTTTAGAGAAGTTCTTCACTGTGGTCTTTTTTGTTTGGGGTGGGGGCGGGATGTGAATTTCCAGTGAGATTAGTTTATGATCTGATCTCACCAATGAGGGATATACTTCCGGTGTGGAGCATTTTGTCCCCATGTTTGTGATGATGAGATCTAGTATATTTTCTCCTCTTGTGGGAACGGTGACTAGTTGTTCCATGGCATTTGAATTTATGAACTCCAGGAACCTTTGGGCTAAAAGTTGGGGCTTGAGTAATGTTCCCAGTCTATATTCGGGTAGTTGAAGTCACCCAATATAATGGTGTTTGGAGATACATTTATACCCTCCAGTGTCTTCAGGAAGGCTGTGTGGGGTTTCTGAGTTTGAGAGGGTGGCCTGTAGCATGCTACAAATTGTAGAGCAGTTTTGCCTATGGTTAATTGCACCTGGATGGTTTCCGATGCTTCGTGCGTTGCCACCAACCTGGAGGTGTGGGTATCCTTGATGAATATGGATACACCCCCTCCTTTTGTGGTGTGGTCCGGGTTTTGGGGCCGGAACGCATGATATGAGGTAAAACCTGATAATGCCGGGGTGCTCTCAGGAGCCTTGAACCAGGTTTCAGTTACAGTACAGACATCGATGTTCTCCATACTGAGAAGGGCCTCGAGTGCGTGCATTTTGAGATTCAGACTTCTGGCATTGAGCAGCATTACCCTTAGTTTCTTCCCATTTTTGTTTTCTAGGGTGGTAGGTTTAGAATTTGAGCCTTGCCTAAAAAAGGCACTATGGGGGTGGCAAGAGCCTTAGCCAATATCCGGAATCCCAGGGGTGACAGGTGCAGGCCGTCCCTTGCGAAGCAGCTGGCTTGTCAAGCATGTCATCCCAGGCAGACAGACACTGGATCCCCTTTGAATGACATCAGAAATTAAGCCAATTGTTAAAGCTGATCATCTTGTCTCTATGTTGTGGCATCATTCTTGGTGAAGGAAGGATACTGCTCAGGGTCAGGGTCATACCTGCCTGGGCTACATAATCAGAGAGGTCCTCTATGTCTCTTTTCATGTAGTCCAGGGAGGTACGTCTCAGGTCGTTCACACCAGCATGGACAATGACTGTGTCATATTTGTACTTGCTGTGGAGTGACCTGAGTGCTTGTGTTATGTGTTGGATTCTAGCGCCCGATAGGCAGCTTACTGTGACCCTCTCCTTATTCAGCCTGGTGAGTGGGACGTCAGTGTGTCTGACTATGGAGTCACCTATGACAAGTATGTTTGGTGTTGTATTTGGTCTTAAAGGCTGTGACTGCTTTGCACACTGATTTTGTGGTTTATGTGTTGCCTGTGGTGTGTCATGAGGTGGCAGTTGCTTGGGTGTCTGCTTTGGAGGCCTCTGCTGTTTAGGTAAATGACTGAATGTCATTGTTGTTAAATCACAAATAGCTGAAAAAATCATTGAAAACACATTTAACTGAATCACATTACATACAAAATTTCATATGCAGCAACTATATCTTCAATTTTTTTGCAGGTGTCAAGCTCCCTTGTGTACCTGCCATGTTGCGGGCTTCCCTCCTTATCTAAGTATACTAATTTGTGATCACCCAGTCATGGAGAAAAAACATCACACACAATGAATTACTGTGGGTACACAAACACAAACTTCGAGAGATGCTGGGAAGGGCTGACCTTATGCATAGACAGACATACAGGCACAGGCCGATGATGTGGTGGCCAGCAAGGTGTAAGAAGGATAAATAAATTGGGATTTAAAGGTGCCATTCAAAATTCCATTGCACCCTGTCATTTTAGGATGAACATCTGTATTTTCTTCCAAATTCTGGACAGTTCAGAGTTATCACTTAATCCTGTCCTCCTTATAGGCCTGTTACTGTAAGTTTAGTAGTAAGCAACAAATAAGGTGAGTCAGCAGTTTTTATTTTCTATAGAATAGAATAGAATTTATGATGTATGTTACAAACAGTATATGTGCTTTTTTAAGAAAATATATTAAGGTAATTAAACAGACAGGAATACAATTGCAATATAGTTAAAACAGTCATGCATACAATTTATTCTTGTAGATTTGCTGTCCATATTAGTGAGTATAGATATGTTTCTGACTATACAGAGGCTTTTGGGTTAGAAACCATTCAGAAATATCTTTACTTTTTCCTTAAATAATCAGTAGCAACAAAACTGCTCAGATGTTGGTGTCTATTACTACCACTATTAAAAAAATTGTAAAAAGATAACTTGTACTTGTCAGTTTTTCAGAGTTTTTACTTTCTTCACTTTGGCAGTCAGACACTGGTGGCTTCCCCTGAAAATGGGATACCTGTCTTAACAGAAACAGCAAAATGGGACACCACATTTGAAAGACTCTTCCTTTGTAGAGGATTGTCTGTTTTTCAACAATTTTCTACTGGCTGTAAGAAGGATAAACAAACTGACATTTGATCAGTTGGTTCTATTAGATCAGTTTTTTGAAGCTAATCCTCTTAAATATGGGCAGCAGAGAGCAGATGCTAGTTCAAAGCTATTAACATTCATAAATGATACCCACAGAGAAAACTATATTAAATATAAGCAAGACAAATATTTTCAAGCAGATTTGAATGGATCTTTTTTTAACAAAGGAGTATTTTAAAAGACCCAGATCCCATATTATTTTTCAGTTATGCATAAGCAATTCAAGTATGGCTGACTGAATTAAATTAAATAAGAATATGATAACATTTTTGTCAAATTTCTAATTATAAGTTCTCATCAGATCATAAAAAGATCTTAGACTCTGTTCAAGAGAATATGAAAGAACTAAGTAATAGAGAATTTTCAAGTTGTAATTGAAAGCAGAGGAAGTAATTTAAAGAGTTATTCTTTCTTTCCCCGATGAAAACATGGCTGGTACAGGTATTCTGTCAATTGAATTGTATAAAGTTTATTTAGATTTACATGTTTTTTATTTATTAAGACTAATTAACCTTTTAAACAATGACCCATTGCAGATTGAGCCATTATTTTCATTGTGAGAGTCATCATGCTTCCTAAATTAATTAAGAATTTAGATGTGATTTCTTATTATAGACAACGTATCTCTTCTGAAAGCTGATTATAAAATAATAAAATATCGACATTTATTTTTATATAAAATGTATTGGCCTTAATATCCATCTATCAATTTGGCTTTATACCTGGAAGATCTAGTTCCATTTCAATTCAAATTTTGCAATCATTTTTACTTTATTGTAAAAATAATAGTAACTCACTTTCTTCTGAGGTTGCTTTTTTTCTTTAGATTCTCCGAAAGCTATGGGCTTGATCAACTGAGATTATCTTTTTATATCTTAAAATGTATTGGTATTCCAACAATTAACAATATTGATATGATATGAACATTGAAATCATGGGTGTTAGGTAAGGTTCCCACTCTTCCCATCTCTGTTTTATTAGCCAAAAATCTAGTCATTCACTCTATTTTATTTTATTCAAATATTATACTCCTTAATGTGAAAAATGTCACATATAAAATTTTGATATATGGTTGTGATATTTTGTTAATTATCCGGTCAGATGTTTCTTCCTTATCTTAACTCATAAAATGGCTTTGATTAGAGCTTTTATAGGTTTCATTATAAATTAAAAAAAAGTTCTCTTTATACATAAGAATGTTCAGATTCCTGGCAATATTTCAAAAGTTTTGAGAAAGAAGTTTCTTAGCTGGATGTTTGAACCTAATGCTGAGTTTATCTTCCTTCCTCAGTTGCAAGACACTTATGGCAAAATTAATAATTTAGTTAATAATTGGTCAAGTTTGAATATTTTCTTTATATATAAAATATTTTTAAATGAAAATATTTCTGAATTTTTTTATTTAAACTAAATCATGGATGGCACAGTGGTGCAACAGTTTGTGTTGTCGCCTCACAATAAGAGGTTCTCCAGTTCGATTCTCTGCTGGGGTGCCTTCTGCATGGAGTCTGCATGTCCTACCTGCATTTGTGTGGGTTTCATCCGGGTGTTACAATTTCCTCCCACATTACAAAGACATGCATCTGGAACATTTCTCCATAGGCCTCCACTGAAAATTGACTCATTCCAAGTCAGACTTTCCTGGTAAACAAATGTTAAATAAAATAAATAAACAAATGTTAAATGAATAAAATAAAATAAAATACCATTGGATATTCAGTACTACTCTAAGATTAGAATGATATAGAAAAAAATGGAGATGGGGAGGTCCAAAGATCCCATTGAAAGTTCTTATTAGACCTCATTTGATATTAGTTTTAGCATAAAATGTGATTATCAGAAGTGCTGGCACTTTGGATAAAAAGTCATATAGAATACAGTAATTCAGAAAAAAATATTCTGTGTGCTTATCTGACTTTCCATTGGATAGAAACTGTTTTGGTATGGTTATAAGAAGTTTGGTACTAGGAAACATGTTTGGTAGGATTTTCATAATTTGCCTGTGGTGGGTTAAAACCAATGAGTTATTCTTCATTTTCTGGTTTATAGATTTCTTTTTCTTTTAATTTCTGGATTTTGTATAATTTCTCTGTTTTGGAGAAGACTTTTGTAATGTTCATTATTTTACCTGGTCTAGCTAAAGAAATAATTATTTTTGGAATACTGGAATCACAAATTTATATAGAATATGGTTTCCCATTATAAAAATGGATGACATGTTTTATTTTTTATTCAGTGTGAAATAATAGATATTAACTGAGTAAGTTAATTTTTCTTTCTTTTTTATCATCTGGAAGTACAAGTTATTTGGATGGGTGGGGGTTAATTAAATGATTTAGATTTTAGCAAGCTGTTTAAATTATTTTCTCAAGTTATGTAATCTTCAATCCAGCTGAAATTAATTTAAAAAATCCTGCTAGAGTATTGACAGCTAGCTGGAAGAGAGAGAGAGAGATACTGTGGATTTATTCTGGAGTTCATAATGAGTGTTAGAAGGCAGGTGCATATAAATCAACAGCATATATTTAGTTTACGAATTTGATCTCTCTGTTCTGCTTTTTTAAAGAAGAAACACTTCTGTTGAATTATCCCTTATGACATAGGCAATCATACATTTATATAAATGAAAACAAACCATATTGACATATTTTTAGTTGCAAACATTACATATCACTTAGAATCTTCTATACAGTCATTGTCAATCAAACATTACATAGCTCATTCTGTTCCTGCCTTCCCTTAAACCTCATTCATCCTGCAGAATATTATTATGCATGTATTGTTCCTATAATTCCCATTTTTATGTATAATGTGCTCTTACCCTTTTCTAAAGATCACACTTCCAGACCTTTTATCTCTGTTACTATATTCACTACTTCTAGTACAGTTGGTTCAGATGTTGATTTCCATTTTCTAGTAATTGCTTTTTTGGCAGCCACCAGAATTAAACTCAGCATGGCCTTACTATGTCTAAGCAATTCTGATTCTGTAGCACAGCTCAAAATATTTCTTTAGTTAATACCAATTTGCTCGTCCAGTATTTCTGACAGTGTAGTCTGTAAGTATTTTTTACAGTCTGCCAACTCCTTATACTTCCAAAAATATGTTCCAATTATCTCTTTCTTCCCCATCACATCTCCAACATTTGCAATCTACCTGAGGAAAAATTCTTTGGAGTCTTCTTGGGGTATAAAATACCTATGCAAACACTTCCAAGAAATAATTTTAAATCTTCTAAACTTTGATGCATACTTGGGAGCCATAGATATATCCTCCTATTGTTTCTTTATGAATTGCTTATCCAGTCTCTCTTCCCAATCCTTCCTAAGATCATCTAATTCCTATAGTTATTGTACAATATTTTATATTATCCCCTTTATAACAGCAGCTTTTGTTCTAGATTCTACTAAAACTGTACCAGCACTGGTCTTTCAATTAAGATTCCCCTATACCTTTCTCCTTGCTTGTACTCTGATATCACTTCTTGATAAAGAAGGCACTCTCTAGCCTGCAGTACAAATGAATTATTGGCATCTTCCCATTCTATTACATTTTCCTCTCTAGTTATTTGCTTCTAATACCTTGATTACTCTGCCAGGTTTCTCCAGTACATTCCAGCCCCTCTTGCCTATTCTGTGTACTCCTAATTGCAGTAATCCATTTTGGCAGAATCTCCTTTCTCCATTCCCATGTTGGATTAGTTCTTTTAATAATTTCTGCTTCTTTATGAATATAATATTCTGCATGGTTATTGTAATTCTCCTTAAGGATCTGCATCCTGAATCCCAGTCTTTCCTAATTTCTTGAACTTGCTCCATTTCACCATCATCCCTTTCCATTTTGAATGATAACATTCTGCTTTTGCTATGTATAGGAGCCTTAACTGTGTAGCTCTCAAGTACCTTTTTAAATCAAGCAATCCCAAACCACCTTGTTCTACTGGAAGAATCAATGTATTCCACTTGACTCTTGCCCTCATCCCCTCCTAAATAAAATTCTTTAACTCTTTATCGCTATCCACAACTTCTCCACTGGCTGATAAAATATGTCTGACCTATGTATAAAGCTAAAGGGACTTAAAGCATTTTCACGTCTTGTATCTTGTTCTCCAGATCCATAAAAATAAGCTTCCAATTTCTCATTTTTTGTATTAAATTTTGTTAAGTCTCTTCCCACATCTCCTTAGCTGCCATAACAAAATATTTTTTAATCAATACTCATAAGTACTTCATCTTATCATGCCCCATAAATATGTGCATTGCTAAACCAATTCATGTGTAGGTAGATAGTTTACACCTACTACCTTTAATTTTATCTTCATTAATTTTGTATCTTGAAAAGACCTGAAACTGTCTCAGAATGTTCCACAATATTGAAATGTCTTTTTTCTGGTTTTATCAGGTACAAAATAATATCAGTTTCAAATAAAGCCAACTTTTCTTGATTATCATACCAATTATATATTTGAATTTCTGAGTCTCTTATTTTCTTCTCTTATGATTTGAAATATAATGCAAATAATAAAGGATAAAAGATAAATGCTTCCATTGCCCTACTCATAAAATCCCAGGTTACTCTGTCGAATGCTTACTCTTGCACAAAGACCCACCAACCACAGTGGCATTTTCTTATATTCTGCTTCCCTCTGAATCATCATTCTTCTATTAATGTTGTCAAATGTTTGCTTCCCTTCCACAAAACCACATTCATCCATAGCTATCAATGTTGGCATTACCCTTGTCCTTATGTTGCCATTATAGGCTTAAACAGTTTAGAGACCTGATTTAAAATTGAAATTGGCCTGTATGAAGTCAGATCTGATGGGTCTTTAGGCTTTACATCCACCACAGCTTTCTTCTAGGATGTTGCTGCTTCTTCTACTTTTAAAATACTGTTAAACAAAACCTTCCAGATATTTATCACTTTCTTCCCTCCTAGCTTTCAAACTTTCATAGGAATACTACCTATTCCTGTAGAATTTCCTGTAGAATTGTTATGAATCATCATTATTATCTCATCACCTCCTATCCTAACTGTTAGTAATTGAGCTTCGCCTACCTCTAAACTTGGCATATTTAATTCTTCCACAAACATTTTCATTTGTGCTTTTTCTTGGTTTCTACATTTATCTGCTTTATACAGATTTTCAAAGAATTTCCAAAATATTTCTAATACCTCTACAGAATTTTTGGTTATTCCCTTGTTACAGGCTACCCTAAACTTTTTTTTTTATTTTACATTTGATAACCGGTGGTGTCTGACTGAGCCAAAAAGGCCCTTTTTCAGCAGAGGCCCAGGGAGAAAAGTTCCACACAGAAAGATAACTACAGATACATTTAGATATTTAGACATGATCAGTATACACACAAATTACAATAGACATGTTTTTACAGTGGTATGCAGCACATCAACAGTTACAGTGGAGAAAAGAAACAAGAAAACATGAATTTAAAAATAAAGGTAATTAATAGATTTGTGGTGTACAGCTGAAATTTGGAACATAGGTAGAATACATGCATACTACATAGGTACAGTACATACATTGTATAGTAGCCAAAGTTTGGCAATAACCCTTTCTACTTTCTGTTGCATGAGTTGTGCTAAAAGCTTTTGTGCTCTGGAGTTATTGTTATAAAAAAACAATTGCTTAACAGCAGCCTTTCTAAACTTATGCATATTATGGAGGTAGTCCCTTTTTTTCTCTATAGCACTCTACAGTTGCACCACTTCTTCTTCTGTGTGATTCACCCTTTTCTGCACTACTGCAGTCTTTGTCAGCCCCTCTAACTAATTCTTGTTACTTCTAAATCATACCTCTTTTTCTTTTATTTCTACCCTATTTTAAAACTGCTATTTAATTTTATCCCACTCTCTAACTATATTTTCTGAAGAAGTTTCTATCTTCCCCAGTAACTCCTGAATAATTTCCCCTACCCATTTCTTAAATTCCTCTCTGTTTAGCAGATAGGTGGGGATGCTCAGTGTCTCATTTTTTAATTTCATTATTAAACATTTTTATGTCAATTATTATTGGCCTATGATCTGATATATTTATTGGATGTGTATCAAAACTTTTAATTAAATGCATATGGTCCTGTGAAATTTAATTTCTGTCGAGCCTAGCCGAATTTTTGGACCTTGGGAAATAATATGTAAATTCTCTCTGAGCTCCTACTACTGAATTCACATCTTCCCTACAAAATATTTTCATTAGCTTCTTCAACAATCTACCCACTTTGTTATATTTTATCTTCTAGCCCCCAGATACATCCTCACTGTTGCAAATCAAATCCCACTCCCCACCTATAAGTGCTATTCCCTTCTGAAAGCTAATTATTTCTCCCAGAATTTTTTAAAGCTCCATTGTATCAGTTTTAGGTGGAATATAAATACATGCCAGTATAATCATCCTCCCTTGCCAGTAGCCCCATAGCCATCCTAAAATCATTTCTTTATCAAATTCACATGCTCATTTCTTTCCATATGTGTCTCCTGTAGCATAGCTATTTGCATTTTTAATATTGTTCACTATTCTTTTTTTATATACCTGTAAGACCATTCGCATTTAAAGAAAAATGGAAAGTGTTGTCATTATGATGCTATTCCCACCTGTTATGTATAAGAGCTTTTTTACATCTAGTTTTAGCTTTTGTGTTACATGCATAAACTAATACTTGGCAGGTTGAACATTTATATAGTTGTTTCTTGTCATATCCATTTGGAGGTATGTCACATCTTACAAGATTTTTGTTTCAATGAAAACCCTCAAAAAAGAATACCCGCATAACATTTTAGCTTCACACACTCAAACTATGAACATATTCAAATAGTGAAGTTTAACCCTCCTAACAGGGACAGTTGTCCAAGTTTGACAGCTACACTCACAGGCTTGCATTGACCTATAATGAAGGTTATCCATGCAGCCTGTGCTTCTACTCACACTAAGTGCTGTCTGTTTCTATTTATTCCTCTCCCAGTTGTAGAAAACAACTTGAATTTAATCAGAAAATATTATCTTCTAGCCATGAAAGAAAAACGGATTCTGTTTTTATTGCCTTTATCAGCTTGCTTACATAGAAACACGAGAACCAGATTAAAAGTTGACTTCAGCTGCAAACTTCTGATCTGGCACTGTGATCATTTATTTGCTAAATTAAAACTTTTCATTACATTCAATGCTATTTTTTCTTACTTGCTTCCCTTTAAAATGTGTTGTTAGATCAAGTTAATGGCCTCAGTTAAGTCATTCCCTTATGCAAAAGCAAGAAAAAGCATATGCAGTGTGCTTATATAATGCTCTTTTGTCCAAACTTTCTTCTTTTTTTACACTGCAGTGCCTACATTTTCTAAAACTGAACAAGAAAAAAGAAGGATAAAAGGGTAACCTGTTTACTTTAGTATTCATATTACACACAAATAACTGAAAAAGCTTTAGTTCATAGCATGCATCATATGTCATGTTTTATAAAAATACTATTAAGAAAAAAATTATTTTACTTGCAGTTACCTCTTTCCTTCCTCGTCCTTCTCCTTAATGTTCTTCCAAAGATTAATGACATGAAGTAGGGTATATCATTTGGAGTCCCCTACACATTTAACAAAATCATAAAAGTCCACTATTTCCAGAGTTTCTTGTTCCACCATATTTCACAAATGTGACTGATTTGTAATCCCACATGTATTCATTAATTTCCAAGTTGCTAGTTTTCTTCCTGTTGATCTCCATCTCTCAGCTCTGGTCTCTTACAATGCACTTCTGGTTCTTCTAGTCAACTCCTGTGCTTTTCTCTGCCTCTCAGTTTCTTTTGGAACATTGTTAAAGGTTTCTCTGGTATAGTCTCTCTATTAGCTCTATTATCAGAAGAACAAGAAGCAGAATCCCTTTCTGATACCTCACATTTTGTTGGACTAACTTTTGTATTTCCTCCTTAGCATGCTCTGCATCAAAAATGATTTTGACCCTCCAGGAAAAATATTCTGAAGATATCAGGATATAAAAGCATTAATCTCATACCTGCTTCTCAACATTCCCTGATTTTTGGAATAAATGTACTCCTCTTCTGCCTGGTGCACAATGAGTACTCATTTTTTACAAATACTCTACTATCTCCAACTTTTATTTTGTCCTTCTGCCATGCTTTTGTCAGAGTCCACTCTTTCTGCTAGTAGGAATGAATGTTTACTATCAGCGGTCTTGGCTGCTTTATCATAGCCAGGTTTGGAGCATACACATAATGTGCCATTTCATTTAACAACTCCTGATATCAAATACCAGTACAGCTGCGTATTTGTGCTTTCATAAAATTAATACAGTCTGTTCCTTTCAGTTTCTCTGGTATTGAAAAAATATCAGTTTTCCCTATGTGCTCTGTCCTGTAATTTTACCATTTTTTGAAACATCTCTTCTTGAGTAGTCTCATACTCAGCCAGCCATTTTTTCATTTTGACCTCTGTTTTTTTGCAGTTTTATCAGCTCATCTGAATATCTGTTTAAAATGTCTTCAATTTTTGTCCAGTCTTTTAAATATATGAGTTTATATACTCCTTCAGTGTTTCATTTATTTTAACCAGCTCTAAGCACATTTGACATATTTTTTCCTCTAGATTACTGGAAGTCAAGTCTTTCACCAAAGATGGAGCTTGAACTGCTGTTTGCTGAACAGCTGCAAGATTCTTCCCAGACAGTGTTTCCTCCTCACCTTTTGTGATTTATTTTCTTTCAAGTTCACTAAATTTCTTTTTTACCAGCATCCAGGCACTGCACTTACTAGCTAGTAACTGATGTTTACACAAAAAAGACACATTTATTGGCTCTCTGCCAATGAGTTTCTGTTTTCATACTAAAAGATCTGAAATTAAGCTCTTATTCCATGTGCAACCATCTTTGAATTCCTTTGTTCTGCTTTGTTAACTGTGTTTTCAAATGAGAAGTGAGCATTTTCAGTGTAGGCCTGGAGAACAGAGGTTTCATATATAAAACAACCAAAAATAAATAATCAAAGCCAAGTACATAATGCATAATATAACACTGAAAGTAAACTCTGTATCACTGAACTACAAAATAATTAGTCAAAAATGAACCGCAGCATACATAATATTTTTATAAGGAGCCCCAATATACTACATAACAACAAACTGGTAAATCATTTATTAGCAGCTTATTAAATGTCTACATGATACATTATGCAAGAAAGATGACAGAAGAAAATAAAGAGAGTTTTGATGGGGATAGGAACTAAGTGGTCTACTCAGGAGAGGAAATCATATAAGCACTAAATCATTTAAGAAAACGTGTAGGTCTGCTTGGGATATAGCTTTGATGTCTAGCAGCAGAGCTAAGGTAGGAAATATCAAGAATGAGAGAGAGAGAGTGGAGGACCTGAAGGAATTTAGGAAATAACTACTGTAGGCAGGAAAAGATGACCAGTATAATAAAAGACACATGAAAGATGTTGAAAATGTTTCAAATTCTCATAACAAATGGGCTGTCAATTTAAAATTGTTGGGTGATTGGAACATTTTCAAAACTAAATGGAACATTATCAGTAAAATTTTCAAAACTAAAAATAAAAAAGGAAACATTCACCTGATATGTTTTAAATAGGAACATTAATCAGATCTCCAAACCTATGAGAGACCCTTTTCTGTTCTTCACATTATTTGGTAATCAACACTTAACAATGTCGACTGAAATATATATATATATATATATATATATATATATATATATATATATATATATATATATATATAGATAGATAGATAGCAAGTTATCCTGCTGTAATATTAAAAAAATAAAATGCATCATTTATAGCTCATTTAAAATGCCACAGTATACTGCTCTATTTTATGTGATGAAGTGACAAAAAAGCTCATGAGTCTATATGAAACCCACAGGGAGTGTATTAAATTTAAAAGCTACTCTTTTCAAAAATAGTTATAGACCAAGAATAAGCAAGGCAGAAATGATAAAAAAACTGCCAATCAAACCTGAAAAATGTATATATGTCAAGAAATGAATACATGTTACATGAAAACAGTCAAAACAAAATATAACAGAATGGTCAAACAGAGAAAATTTGTTCTTATAAAGCTCTTCCAAATGACATTTCAAGATAAGAATAGAACTTGGTAAAACCAGAAGAAATCAACTAACCCCAAAAATATTGGAAAATAATGATATTAGAATGTTAACAACCAAGGTGACCTGAAGGGAACTAGGTCATGTGGCAGCAGTGTGAATGGTGGGGAGCACTACACAATCACGAAAGCCCAACATCCTGAAGCCCAAAATCCTGAGACCAAAATCCTGAAAGTTGAAAATACTGAAAACTCAAAATACTGAGTCTCATAACACTGAAAACACACAGGATACCAACACTTACTATATTCTCACACAAGTACATACAGAAACATATTACCCTTCAATTATAAGCAGGAGGGCAAGCACTCCTGCACCCCCCATGTGGGGGGCTGAACCCCCACCCCCCTGCTACTTAAATATATCAACTCCGAAGATTGCACTTCACTACACTAAGTGCAATCTTGGAGTTAATATATTGCCTGCCTGCTTATACTTGGAGAAGAGTAATATGGTTTGTCTTTTATTTGTTTCTGTATGTACTTGTGCTGGAATATAGTAAGTGTTGGTATCCTGTGTGTTTTCAGTATTATGAGATTCAGTATTTTGAGTTTTCAGTATTTTGAACTTTCAAGATTTTGGTCTCAGGATTTTGGGCTTTCAGGATTTTGTAGCACTCCTGAATGATGACATAGTGACATCACCATGTGGAGGAATATGGCTGATTTGAATAGCTGACTGCTTCCAAGAGAATTTTCTCTCTTTTTGGAATATTTTTTAAAACTATTTCACCAACTAGAAATACAATGTTGGTAACATCCTTTTTCATTATCTGGTTTTGTGTTACATTTGGAAAGATTTCAAGTTTATTGGTTCCAAAAACAGCAAGTAGTACTTCACATCTCTAGACATCAGAGAATGTATTTGTTACTTAAAAGAATTGTAGGCAAGGGATATTTTAAAATGAATGTATTCAAAAACAGTGGCTACAGAAGGTTCAAAACTCTTGCAGGATATTTCTGGAGGTTCCAATATATTTCTTCATGACAGAATCAGAAACAGTTCCAGAGGACAGAGCTAGCTCACACAATACTCTGAGTAATTCACATTTGGTCATTGACTATACTTCTAGAGGAGCCTTAAGCTGTAATGAAGCAGGTGGATTAAACAAAACTTCACATAGCAGGAACTGCTATTTCAGCTTATTGTAATAATGTTCTAAATTAAAATCTTAATTTTCGGTGTGTAATTAACAAGTCTAATAGTTCTCTTGCAACACAATTTCATGAAATGATTCCTACCTAGACAAATATCATTATGAGAAAACTTGATCCCTTAAGCTTAGTGACGAGCTCATTAAATGTTATTAAGGAAGAAATTATTAAGTATTAAGTCTCATCTTTCATCTCAAAAAGACCACCTGGCTATATTGATGAATAATCAACTTAAAAGCCTATCAGAATTATTTAATCTGGCTACAAAAAAGGACCATCTGTTAATGGATAATACAAATATCAAAGAATCCATTATTACCATGCAAGATAGACTTTTACAACTGGAAAAGAGATTAAGAGTTACAGGCATCCCTGAACATTTAGAGACAAATAAGCGTATTTCTGTAATTATTAAGGATGTTTATATTCCATATCTTTTGGGTTTACACATATAGGTGCAATAATTAAATACCTGCTATATGAGAGCTTTATTACCGTATCATTTTAAAATACTTCACCAATATTAGTATATTATCTAGAGTTATTTCATATCATCCAGCCCTTTTAGTTACTTTTTCATATATTTTAAGTAGTAAGATTAGGAGCTCAATGAGAACATATTTTATCAATAAAAATATCACAAGCAAAATTAGCTATAATATATTTTTGAAGACTATCTCTATAGAATAAATTTGTTATTCATTATTATTGGCTGCTTTTAGAACATATACAGCAGGCTCTCTTTTCCAGATAAATCTGAAAGGATATTGAAATTGCTATAATTAATGGGACAGCTATTTGTTTTAGCTCAGTGAGTGCCTATGAATTATGAGAAACATGCTCATCAAAGATCATCAGAATGGGGTCAAGTTTGTATTTCACTTGGTAGAATGGATTTTATGAAAGTTCAAAAAGACATGCATTATTATGCTGAATGTCATGACTTTTTTTAAATATTTAAAACACAATCAATCTGTTATATTGCACAAATCAACTCAATTATTGGTATAAAATGAACTCTGTGGAAATTTTGCAAGAATTTGTAAAGTTTTATCATTTTATTTTCTCAACTATATATTCTTCAAAGGAAACACAGTCAAATAACTTTATTTGACAGTATGGTTTAGCCTGTAGACCGAAAGGATTATAATCCTTCTATAAGTGATAGAAGACATTATAAAAAAAATTGCAGATAATAAAGCTCTGGGACCAGGTTTTATGTCAATGAAATTTTATACATGTTTTGTAATGGTATCATCACTTAAACATTTGAAATGATTTAATACTTTATCCATTTCATCTAATTTAGATCCATATTCTTCTTTAGCCATTTTTTTATTTTAAAACCTCAAAAAGACTTCTTAGATCCTACCAGTTGTCTGTCTATAGCAATTCTTAGTTCTGAGTGCAACATTATTACACATTCTTAAACATATATATAAAGCCAAAGATCAAATGCACTCAACTCAATTTGGTTTTACTCCTGGGAAAAGATGTAAATGTTAAATCAGGTATTACAATCAATTATTTTAAAATATTAAAGATGAAAGAAAGTTAGATCATCTTATGTGGACTTTGTTTCACTTGATACAAAGAAACCTTTTGATTTGGTAAACAGGAATTGTTTATTTAAACTTCTGTTAAACTACATCTTCCAAATACGATTTTAGAGTGATTAAAGCTATTATTTTTAACATTAGATATTACAGTAAAATTAATCATTTGAGTTCAGATTTATAAACACAAACATGTTAAGTTAAGCAAAATTGCCCATTATTGCCAACTCTTTTTTATTTGTATTAATCCAATTTTAGATTTTGTGTAATGAGATTTATTAATTAAGCCTATTTCCATTAATAATTATAATATAAACCTGACAGCATATTCCAATGCCTTATTATTAAGAATTTCATATTTAGAGGATTTAATAGATACCACTTTAATTTTCATTACCTTAAAGACATAACTGGCTATAAAGTTAATTTTAATACATTCAAAACATTAGTTTTAGCTTGTATTATAATATTTTGGCACAGATTCCAATAGTGAATTAATTTAAATAATTAGGTTGGATTTATGGCTGTGACTCAAATCATATATTAGACAAACAATTAACAAACACCTGTAATAGTAGGAAAAGAATAATAACTAAGTGGCAACACATGCATTTATCTATAGCAGGTAGAATTAATTATTTCAATTAAATATTTATCTATAGTGGGCTTTCCTTCTTTAAAATTCTCTTCTTCCACCAGAAACAAAATAGTATACTAAATTCAAGTTGATTTGGATCATATTTTTAGGGGGAGAGAGGGGACTCACCCAGAGCACTAGGAAATATGTTATGAAATGCCCAAGTAATGAGATAGGTTATAATATTAGATATTCTAATTTGAGTTTTTTTTTTGAATGTTCATAAATCATTCAAACAGTAATCTAATGCTTCCACATACCTTTAAGAATATAATTAATAGAACATTGCAATTGAAATTTTCAACATAGCTTCATTCTTATAATACCAAATTTTCATTTGACATACACATTAAAATATTTAATTTATTGTTAAAATGCAGTTACTATCAAACACAGATATATTTTCCTTTGACTTATTTTAATTTAGAGGATAGGTTATGTAAAGATCTATCTTATAATCGCTGTAGTGCAATATCTTTACATAATGTTATTACTAATAATAATGCCATTCCAAATCTCCAGGAATTAAAGCATCTTTTCAAATATAAAAATAAAATAGAACTTTGGTCAACTATAAATAACACAAAAGAAAATAAGTTCTATTTTAACTCTGATAATTATACAACTTAAAATTTTATCAGTGGAAAAAGACTGTCCTTTTTTTTTTCTGACATTACCTCTTTATTCCAGTTCCATTGAAAAAATAACAACATCCTGAAACTCTGAAATAATCTTGGAGATATAATTAATTTTCTTAAATTATAGAACCTTTCTAAAATATATTTTGAATCTTACTGGAACAGGACAATCCAAAAAAAATTATTAAGACCATATTTGATTTCCAACTAGACCTGGATGGGGAAATTGTAGCAAATTATATCAGCATGGTTGCAATATTAAAGGTTATTGGATTTATTTCTGGTGGTCATGTCCTAGAACTCATCAATGTTGTGTAAAAAAAAATCACATTTTCTCTTATCTCACTAGTTTAATTATTGATTGTGCATACTCTTTGTGGACTTTATGTTTTAATTTTAATTTACCAAACCGAGTTCTCGTATTGTTGTATTTAACAATGTTAGTATCCAAAAGATTCATTTTATCTGTATGGAATTAACATATAATAGATGATTCTGAATTACCATTACAGGACTGCTGGTCAATATTTTTTTCAGTATCATAGTTTTGAACAAACCGATATTTATTTATTTATTTTTTATTAGAGATAGGGTGATATAAGGTCTAGTGGGTTATTGTACCTGTTTAAACTAGATAGCTATAGACAGCCTCATAGACCGAATCAGGCAGCTAATAATAAACACAGCTTCAAGGGTTGAAAAATCAGTAATAAAGACCTTAAAAAGTTGGGAGTTGTATAGGTAGGACTATAAAATTAGTAATAATGGCATTAACATGTTGTGGGCTGTATAGGATGGACCATTACCTTTGCTTTTAATACCTGATGTACCACCAACTCTATCCCTGTGGGTGAGAACTGTGATAATAAAGCCCATCTCTAAGAATAAAGTGAGGATATCTGAAGATAAATGTTTCAAAGACATTAGCCAATCGTTTTGAACCGGGAAGTTGATGAGAAAATTGTATTGTCAATATTAAACTCAGCACTTTGAGCCAGGACTATATATTAGATATCTATCAGCATGTTTATTTCTCTGTATATCAATCATTACATGCAATCATTTTTTAATTATGTTATTTTTTCATTCAGTCAAGATCTAAAGATAGCTGCATTGTATATAGAGCTTCTCATGCTATTTGACATCCTCGATCACATTCTTTTGTTAAAATAAATCAGTGAAACCATCTTTCAGCCATACTGATGAACTGCATATTGAGCTGACAGTTAAGCCAGATGTGATGAATTGAAAATTATGAGAATAGCAGAAACTGGTTGGTTGTCAATTAAACAATTTCTCATGTTTCTATACTGGAACTATACTTACTCAACACCTAACTGGCTGATGTTGAAATAAAATATTCAAAATGTGTTTTTCTCTTTTTTCAGTTCTCCAAATATTTTGGGTTTCTAGAAATACCATCATATGAATGAATTCTACTCCTGAGTCTAGCCACAATTAGAGTTTAAGAAATGAGTATTTCTTCAGTCTTTGATGTTAGCCATGAGTGCTCTTCTCAGCACCTGCTTTGTATTTAGAACTGCCTCCTTCTGCATTTCATAGGTTCATAGGTTGGTACTAGGCTATCAGCCCTAGGACCTGTACAAGTCTAGCCATAACAATTCCCTGTCTCTTTCTTCACACACTATTTACTTCCCTGGACCCCTGTCTAGCAGGGCGACTGACATGATCCCCAGGGTAAATTTCCTTTCTCCCATCCAATCGTCAAGGTTCCTTTTAAAGAGGGCCAAAGAGGCACTCTGCTTGACATGTATGGGCAATCTATTCCAGAGTCTGGGGAGTCTCTGGGTCAGGAACCTATCCCTCCAGCATGTTTTGTTTATTGTGATGACAAGATTTAGATCCCTGGAGCGTGTGGCTCTGAGGGATTGGGATTTCTTTAAGTGTAGCATGTCCAACAGCACTGGGTTTGACATGGCCTTGTATGTTAAGCAGAGATTGCCTCTGAATAGACAATATGTGACAGAGTATAGCTGGAGTTTTTTAAGGCTTTCAGCATAGGGCATCTGCTTTAGGCCTGTGATTCTTTTCGTGAGGTATTTCTGCGGCCTTTCCAGTTGTTGCAGATGTCTTGAGAGGTACATACTAAACGGGGCGTTGCATTCTAGAATGGGTCTAATGAGGGATGAGTACAGTGGGACAATGACCTCCTTTTTTCTGGATGAAAAGCCCTTAGTGATGAGGTGTGCCACATAGAAGGATTTCCTGACTGTTGTGGCGATGTGGTTATCGAAGGTGAGACCACTGTCCACCTGTGTCCCTAAGTCTCTTATCACACTTTTGGTGTTTAGTGTATTGCAACCTATATGGTAATTCACGAATACATGTTTTTTTCCCAAAGGGGATAACTATACATTTCTTGGCATTGAGCTTGAGCCCATGGCTCTGGCACCAAGCATCTGTTTCTGTAATGCCCTTTTGTAGGGTATCCACATCATTTGGAGATTCAATAATGGCTCCCAGTTTGCAGTCATCTGCGAACTTTGTTAGCCAGAGTCCCTTAGTGTTGGCCTGTACTTCAGAAAAGTAGATGCCAAACAAGAGCAGTCCCAGGACTGAACCCTGAGGTACTCCACTTGTCACTTGTCTGGGGCTGGATTTGGAGTTGGCTACTTTCACAGTGCGGGTTCTATCAGTAAGCCAGTTAGCAACCCATTGGGTGATGCAGGGAATAATGCCCAGCTTAGTAAGTTTATCTATGATTCCAGAGTGGGGGATGGTGTCAAAGGCCTTGGCAAGGTCTAGATAGGCTGTGTGGGCCACCTTACCCTTGTCCATGGCTCTGGAGACTGATTCGAAGAAGTCAAGTCAGGTTCAGGAGACAAGATTGGCCCTTCACAAACCCAAACTGGGTGGGGTCCAGTGTTTGAAGGTTGCCAATGTCTTTGTTTATAAGTTCCATGATAATACGCTCCATGGCCTTGCAGATAAGGCTTGTCAGACTGATGGGATGGTAGTTTCTGGGTTCCAAGGTGGATTCCCTCCTTGTGGAGTGGGATAACTGTAGCTCTGTGTCACTCAGTGGGCACAAAACCTTAGGTGAGGCTATGATTAAACATGACACTTAGGTGAGGTGCCAGTTCATATTGTAGTTCATGTAGTACACAGCCCGGGATGTCATCTGATCCCATGGATGCTATATTCTTAGCTTTTGAGAGTGCGTTTTTTACCTGTGTGGCCATTATTACAAGAATTTGGCAATCTTCCAGTATTGAGATGGGCCATTTAGGGGGTGAGAGGGGGGGTGAAGTTGGCACTGAATCGATCTGCCAGTATATTGGCAATATCCTTGGGATCAGTACATTTAATGCCATTCTGTTTTAGCTCAGAGCAGATCTGAGCATTGCCATTTAGATTCTTGACATAGTTATAGAATGCCTTGTGGTTGTCTTTGGAATCTTTGACAATTTTATTTTCATAACTAGCTTTGGAGGATTTTATGAGGGATCTCAGTTTCTTACTGAGGCTGGTAAGGGAGTTTTTTGCATCCTGGAATTTTCCTCTTTTCTGCAACAGTTTCTTCCTTTTGTTGTAAAGTTTGTTTATGGCGGGGGACCACCAGATTGGCTTCCTTTTTCTGGATGAGAGCATCTTGTTTCTATTTGGGATGGCACGATTCATGCATGAGTGGATGTGCTCGTACAGTGCCTTAGTGTAGGATTCAGCAGTTGAACTTTCAGTTCCCGTCTGCATGGGTGTCATGAAGTTTGTCACTTCTGACTTGAGTAGCATAAAGTTGGCTTTGGAGAAGTTTTTTATGGAGGTTTCCTTACTGGGGGGGGGGGTGGGGGTGGGATGTGGATGTTAAGAGTGATTAGTTTATGGTCAGACCTGACTAACGAGGGGGTGACCATAGGAGTGGAGCATCGATTTCCCATGTTGGTAATGACCAGGACTAGGATATTGGAGCCCCTGGTGGAACTATGGATTAGTTGATCCAGGGTGTTGGACTTTATGAATTCCAAGAACCATTGGGAAAAGATGTTGGTACCCGAGTAGTTTCCCCAGTTAATGGCAGGGTAGTTAAAATGACCCAGTATTAGGTTGTTTGGTTCTATCTTAATATTTTCCAGTATGTTTAGAAAGGTGTAGTGAGAATCTTGGGGTATGGTGGGGGATCTGTAGCAAGCTACAATTTGGATTGCAGTCTTACCTAGTGTTAGTTGCACCTGGAGAATTTCAGACGCATTGTGTTGGGCAACTAGCCTGGTGGTGTGAATATCCTTGGTGAATATTGACACTCTTCCACCTTTAGTGTTTTGGTCCTGGTTTGGTGGCCGAAAAGTGTGGTAAGAGTTGTAGCCTGGTATTGCAGGGTTGCTCTCTGGAGCCTTGAACCAGGTCTCAGTTACTGCACAGATATCGATGTTCTCCATTTTTAGGAGTGCCTTGAGAGAGTGCATTTTGAGGTTTAGACTTCTAGCATTGAGTAGCATTACCGTCAGATTTTGCATGCTTGTACCTGTTACGGTGGTGGTTTTGTCCTTTGAACTTTGCCTAAAAAAGGTACTATAGGGGTAGCAAGAGCCTTAGCCAGTAACCTGAATCCCAGGGGTGACAGGTGAAGACCATCTCTGGCAAAGCATCGTGGTCTGTCAATCATGTCGTCCCAGGCAGACAGATACTGGATCCCCTTTGAATGACACAGAAGCTTAGCCAATTGTTGAAGTCAGTCATTTTGTCCTTATACTGTGGTATAATTCTGGGCGAAGGCAGGATACTACTCAGGGCTAGGGTCATACCTGCCTGGGCCACATGATCCAAGAGCTCATCCATGTCTCTTTTCATGTAGTCCAGGTAGGTACGTCTCAAGTCATTCACTCCAACATGGACAATGACAGAGTGATATTTGTACTTGTTGTGGAGTGACTTGAGTGCATGCATTATGTGGTGGATCCTGGCACCCGACAGGCAGCTGACTGTAATTTTCTCCTTGTTCAACCTGGTGAGAGGGACATCAGTGTGCCGGACTATAGAGTCACCTATGACTAAAGTGTTAGGTACATTGTCTTGCCTTAGGGGGTGTTGCTGGGTGGCACATTGATGTTGTGAACTATGTGACACTTTGGTTGTGATTGGTGTTTGTTTGCGTTTCAGCTTCAGAAGTCCTTGTTGCTTGGGCAGGTTACAGTTAAGGGTCTCTGGATATATGGATTTAGTGTTGCTATATGTGGGTGTTGGTGTTGTGGGTTTAGAAGGGCTATGTGTTGCTTGAGGTGTAGTGTTACATACAGAGTTACATGCGTTGGTTGTAAATGTAAATATGGGTAAAAATTATTTTTTATTGGCCATGTTGCTCCTACTATTGCTGAAACTATAAGAGTGTATTTATCTCATATTACTCCAGGATTTACCTGCATATCTTGGTATTCTACAACTTTGAATCTCTCAGTACACAGGACAATACAAATTGCTATTTATGGTTATTTCAATGATTAATGGTATGTTGCTCTTTTTTCTTTGACCACTATACATTTTTTTTATTCTACTTTTTTTATAGACTTTTTAAATGGGCATGTAGGTAGTCTGCTATCCCGAGCATTCATTATTAACTTTTTTTCATTTGATTTAAATTCACCTCTCCTTAACCATTCAAGTTTCAAACCCTGATCACCATGTTTGGTCCAGGCATTTTCTGTGCTTGTGACTATAATTGTGAGCTTTCCAGTTTCCTTTCATTTTCTTTTTTCTGGTCTTTATATTGTTTTGTTTTTTGGCACTTTCTGCTATTGTCTCATTTTTTATGCACTTCTGCTTTGATTTCTATCCCCACTATTTGCCAAAATGCTTCTGCTAATCTGAGCAAATACTTAAATTGTTTTTTTGTTTTTTTCTTTCATTTTCTAGAACTTTCCCTATGTTTGTATCTGATGATTTTAACAAATATGCATGTAGGTCCATGAATGCAGATATATATATATATATATATATATATATATATATATATATATATATACATAGACAATTTAAAGGAGGTCTGTACCTCCTTCAGACAGAGGAAGGTATACGCTTGTCATGCACCGTTTTATATATCATTTGATATGTGTGCAGAGGTTTTATGGTTTTCTTGTCTAATTTATACAATGCTTTTTTTTTGGGGCCAGTCAATCACACCCAAGCTGTAAGTTAGAACAAGAACAAACTAACTTATAGCTTGAAATTTGTTCCTAGATATCAAGGCTGTTTTCAATATCAGCCCTAGTGGTCATTAGCCTAGTATACACACATGAAGCTATGTAACTGATCAATACAGGATTTATCGTTTGCATTTCTAAACATTCCATAATACATGAATGTGGGATGCTATCAAATGCTTTTTTTTTGTAATCTATCCATGCCATACTTAGGTCCCATTTACTTATACAACTATTTCCTGTGACGTCTGAAGAAAAAAATCATCCTTTGTTCCATATGATTTTCTTTTGTTGGCTTTTGTTTTATTGTTACGATTGATATTTTTTTCTAAGTGACTATGAACTTTGTATCACTTCCAGTATATAATGTGTGTATTGTGGCAAGCAAGCTATTGGTCTATAGTAAAGGAAGAGGGTTTGATAAATAATAGACTTCATTTGATTGCTTAGGTAAAAGAACATAGATGGGGGCTTGCAGGTTCCCGGTTATAGAGGAGTATATTGTTAAATATGTTATGTACTGTTCAGGATGTGCATACATTTAATTTTTACTCAGGGCTAAAACTTTCTGCAAAATACATTTAGCCAGAAGTTCTACATACAGCTCTCAACCTCTTAGCACAAAAAATGTGAGCAAAGCCAAAATAATGGGGGGGTAAACCCTCAAAAATAGGGACAAAGTTTAAATGCTGTTCTTATAAACTTAGAAAGTTGCTATAATAAATGGTCTTCTGTTACCATACATATAAAGTCTGGAACTCAAATGAATATCATTATTTACTGAATTCAAACCTCACCGAATTGCCACAAACATCAAGAAAATCATAAATTTTATTAGGAACAAACCAAAAACAAGAGGCAGACATCTGGCATTCTGTGAAAATCTGTACAGATTAGAGGTAAGTTTCTGGACCTGATCTTTTTTTGTTGTTGGAAACTTTCTTAATTTTGCCTCAGTTTTTCTGACTGTTGCATCATCCTGTTTCAGTGACTGCTTATGCTGATGATATTATATAGATTAAGATGTCTCTGGTTTAGATGACTGTTTCTAATTTCAGGAGATCCTCAATAAACTCTTACTGGGATCCTAAAACAAAATAAGCATTAATACTTTTAAAACAAAGTTAAGTCTTTTGATCTTACAAGGAGGTGTGCACAATTTAACAATGCTGATGCAGAGTTAGAGAGGCTCACCATTTTATGGATTTGGGTATCATTTTTATATCAACATCTACAATGGGAGGTACAGAACTCTTGGTTGTCTACTAAGATTTATGAAATCCAGATCTCCAGAAATAAACATTTTTTTCTGCAGCCTTACGTTTCCAAAGTCTCAGGCTGTTCTTGTCTTCTGGGATCTTATTGCAGGATTAAAGCAACATAGGATGAATATTTGGTTTTGAAAAAGAGCCCAAGGCATGTTAATATTTATTTAATTAGAACAGTACATCAGAACCAATGAATCATTAATCAGCTTTCGGGAAAGGTAGTCAAATAGTGGAATTATCTAACTAAAAATAGTATGTGTAAGACTGTGGATTCAAAGTCTTTTACTCATTACGGCCTAGTGACACTTCTAGGCATTTCTGCAGCTACAGCCTACTGACCCCTCTAGGCGACTAATATAGCCTGTTCATATTTGCATTAAAAAATTCAAACCCATGCTACATACAAGCAATTTAAAGATTTTGTCTTAAAGCTTACAGGATGGGCAACACAACTTGACAGATATTTGACTTCTGTTTAGTACTGTTAAAGAGATATTTACTGCTGTTCATATACTGTGTGACTGGCTGTTGGGATTTGAAAGAACAATGTTAGTAACAGATCCATCCATAACAACTTTTTTCCATTTTTACACATGTGGTCAGGGTGTCACTTTAACACTGACAACTAAATAGAGCTAAAGTTCACACTGCCAGGTGACTAGCCCTGCTGTGGTTGTTCTACCATACCACCCACTTGCATGCACCCTCACATGTATGGCCGGTCTGTAGTGTCCTATCCACCTACTGCATGTCTTTGGAATGTGGGAGGAAACTAGAGCATCCAGAGGTAACCCACACAAGCACTGGGAGGATTTGCAGACTTTGCAAAGTAGGCACTCCAGCTGAGAAACGAACCACAGAAACTTTTGCTGTGAGGTGACAATGCCAAATACTGAAGCTGAATCTATTGCTTGCTTACTTAATTGGAAACTGTGTTGGGTAGAATATTTTACAGTAAGTAGAAGATATTTTTAATTAAGACTTGTTTTTGAACAGTTTTACAGAAGGTATGAAAGCAGCAATTGGTCCATGGTTACTAAAGGTAACACAAAACCCTTTCATGAAAATGGAGACTGATAATTTCCTTCCATATTAAAAGCATATAACTCTGTTTAATGCACTCATTAAATATTGTAGTTAGAAGTAGAACCATGGAGCCAGTGACAGTTTGTATGAATTGAGATGGTATTTCATGCCAGGACTCACACAGTTTAAAGGTTTAAACAAGTGATACAAACAGGAGACCTTGAGTGACATAAAGGTTAAAGATAGTATTGTTATTGTCAATAAAATAGTCTTTGGGTGAACATATGGTGACTAGTAAGTGATAAAAGATATACCAGGAGCAAAAATAGAGAATTCTTGGTCTTTAGTTATGAAAATGTGCTCAGAGTGGGGGTGATATGAGGACCAGAAGGAACTAACTGTATGAGGTCATGTTAGTATGATTTATAAAACTGAAAATAGCACTGTAAAAATATGAAAAAATAGCTTTAGTTTGATTCTTGAATAAGAGACATGCAGCAGTTTGTTGTGGGCCTATGTAGTTGGAGGGTAGAAGGGGTTTGCTAGCCAGATAGTCATTTTCCTGTGTGTCTTTGTAAGGCATGCTTTCGCAGACTTCCTTTACTACCTTACTACCTAGGGCACTAATTTGAATGCAATACTGACCATTCAGACAGATGCCTCATATTCCCTCCTTCTTGTACTTCACCTCATTATTGCCTTAGCTATCACTGTTTAGAACAAGTGACACTAACATAACAAAGACCAACTAATTCTTTATTTTTATACCATACATGTGTCTCATAAATATTTACCACCAATGCCATGCTATTTACCTACTGATCAGCCATTTCTCCATGATGGCAGAAGATATTTCATGCTAGTTTGTCAATTTGTTAGTTATTTTTAGTCAGATATTTTTAGTGAGATGCTTTTTAATTAAATATTTTTAGTCAGGTATTTGTTAGATTTTTTGCTACCTATATTTACCATAGTTATATACTTTAGATGGTTATCTATTTCTTGTATTGCATTGTTTGTAATGAGTTTTCTGGTATTGTATTGTTTGTAATGTGTTTTTTTTTTTTTTGTAAAGGAGCTTTTCTCCCTAAGCCTCTGCTGAAAAAGGGCCACTGGCCCAGTCGGACATCCCTGGTAAACAAATGTAAAATAAAATAAATAAATAATAAATAATGCTAAACTGTTAATAATAGCCAAGAGGGTGTCCTTAAAATAATGCACCACGTGTCATCGAAGGAAAGTATTAGAGTTAGTAGAGACCAATCAGCATACTTGATTATCTGGTTATAGATTATTGTGTCAAAGTATTTTAGTTTATCAGGCTAATGCCAGGCACAAAGCTGAGCTATAAATTAAACTTTTTGTTAATATAAAATGCGTTTAAAAATGTAAACACGTTAAGAAGTATGTTAGATAAGTTTTGGCGTTTTATATTATTTTCTTTTTTTTAAATACTAGATTGTTTATTCATTTCATTTTTGTAATCATTGGTGGGTTTAGTTATGTGACAACATTTTATTTAATATTTTAACACCAATATCTAATAAGATGCTTGGTTTTGATGAAGTCTTATATGAGAAGACAAACGTGTTTAATTGAGTTGAATAAACTTGTGCAATCTTTGCTGAGAACTGTGTTTATTTTGTTATTTAGTGGTAAGTGTTCTAAATTATACGCTTAAATAAATGGTTGAACCCGTTGCATTTTTAAGTTACCCAAATGCATTGTCAAGTGAATATTTATACTGTCTGAAATAATGGCACCAAGTAGGGTAAGAGTGCAGGGTGAACGGAGTGATGCGCGTTCTATAGTAGATCCCCCCTTTGTAGGTTAATGGAACCAAGTAGGGTAAGAGTGTAGGGTGAACTGAGTGATATGCGTTCTATAGTAGATTCCCCCTTTGCAGGTTTATGGAACCAAGTAGGGTAAGAATGTAGGGTGAACGGAGTGATGCGCGTTCTATAGTAGATTCCCCCTTTGTAGGTTAATGGAACCAAGTAGGGTAAGATTGTAGGGTGAACTGAGTGATGCGCGTTCTATAGTAGATTCCCCCTTTGTAGGTTTATGGAACCAAGTAGGGTAAGATTGTAGGGTGAACTGAGTGATGCACGTTCTATAGTAGATTCCCCCTTTGTAGGTTTATGGAACCAAGTAGGGTAAGATTGTAGGGTGAACTGAGTGATGCACGTTCTATAGTAGATTCCCCCTTTGTAGGTTTATGGAACCAAGTAGGGTAAGATTGTAGGGTGAACTGAGTGATGCGCGTTCTATAGTAGATTCCCCCTTTGTAGGTTTATGGAATCAAGTAGGGTAAGATTGTAGGGTGAACGGAGTGATGCGCGTTCTATAATAGACTCCCCCTTTGTAGGTTAATGGCACCAAGTAGGGTAAGATTGTAGGGTGAACTGAGTGATGCGCGTTCTATAGTAGATTCCCCCTTTGTAGGTTTATGGAACCAAGTAGGATAAGATTGTAGGGTGAACTGAGTGATGTGCGTTCTATAGTAGATTCCCCCTTTGTAGGTTTATGGAACCAAGTAGGGTAAGATTGTAGGGTGAACGGAGTGATGCACGTTCTATAGTAGATTCCCCCTTTGTAGGTTAATGGAACCAAGTAGGGTAAGATTGTAGGGTGAACTGAGTGATGCGCGTTCTATAGTAGATTCCCCCTTTGTAGGTTAATGGAACCAAGTAGGGTAAGATTGTAGGGTGAACTGAGTGATGCACGTTCTATAGTAGATTCCCCCTTTGTAGGTTTATGGAACCAAGTAGGGTAAGATTGTAGGGTGAACTGAGTGATGCGCGTTCTATAGTAGATCCCCCCTTTGTAGGTTAATGGCACCAAGTAGGGTAAGAGTGTAGGGTGAACTGAGTGATGCGCGTTCTATAGTAGATCCCCCCTTTGTAGGTTAATGGCACCAAGTAGGGTAAGAGTGTAGGGTGAACTGAGTGATGTGCGTTCTATAGTAGATTCCCCCTTTGTAGGTTTATGGAACCAAGTAGGGTAAGAGTGTAGGGTGAACTGAGTGATGCGCATTCTATAGTAGATCCCCCCTTTGTAGGTTAATGGCACCAAGTAGGGTAAGATTGTAGGGTGAACTGAGTGATGCGCGTTCTATAGTAGATTCCCCCTTTGTAGGTTTATGGAACCAAGTAGGGTAAGAGTGTAGGGTGAACTGAGTGATGCGCGTTCTATAGTAGATTCCCCCTTTGTAGGTTAATGGCACCAAGTAGGGTAAGAGTGTAGGGTGAACTGAGTGATGCACGTTCTATAGTAGATTCCCCCTTTGTAGGTTTATGGAACCAAGTAGGGTAAGATTGTAGGGTGAACTGAGTGATGCGCGTTCTATAGTAGATTCCCCCTTTGTAGGTTTATGGAACCAAGTAGGGTAAGAGTGTAGGGTGAACTGAGTGATGCGCGTTCTATAGTAGATTCCCCCTTTGTAGGTTTATGGAACCAAGTAGGGTAAGATTGTAGGGTGAACTGAGTGATGCGCGTTCTATAGTAGATCCCCCCTTTGTAGGTTAATGGCACCAAGTAGGGTAAGAGTGTAGGGTGAACTGAGTG